>NW_010972665.1:11310870-11359812 GCF_000737465.1 Haliaeetus leucocephalus
GAGACCGCAGCGCCGGGCAGGCAGCGGCAGTCCGCCCCCCGAAGGCACAGCTGGGCCGCCGAACAGACGAAGTTTGGTTTGGTGCGGACATTAAAGATTACCTGCGTCAGAGCGAGCAGGCAAACGTACGGCGGCGGTGAGGGACAGCCGAAACAGATTTACGGGCTTGAAAGAACGCTGGGAGCCGGCTATGGTTGAAGAGCGTAGTATCGCTTATGCGCAACTCCCAGTGACAAAACTGAGCGGAGAAACTGGGAGTCAAACAATGAAAAAATATTTTCTTGCAGAGTGGCATATAATTTGTGTTCGTATACCAGGTTATTCTCATCTTCTCATTTGACATTGAATCGTCAAAAATAACTTCTCAGGTTTTGATGCAAAATGTGCTTTGGGTGTGGAATGTATGTTACCTGGCCAACATACCGAGGAATGGAGATGCTGTATCAGTGAATGGTACGGTTGAATTAATGAAGCTGTTTCCCTGTTGTGAGTGTATCTTTGGAGCATAACTGTTATAGGTGATGGTCATGGAGAGAGCCAGTCCGGCTTTCTCAGTTGTTTTTTTACAAATTAGTTGTGATGGAATTCTTCACTTTTTTTGACCTAGGCAGACTTAATGGTTTAAATGCTGGATTTTTGTAAGCCCTTTATTTTTCTTGAAATAGTCAAGAATTTGACAAGGCATTGAAAAGTCTTTTCAGTAATTATTTTTATAGCTGCATGGGAAATTCTTTGATTTCTTTCATGTTTGAATTAAGATACAATTTGCACTTCCATCCACTCATGCCTGCCTAACTCACTGCCTAGAGAAACTGACCTATGTTTATAGTAGTGGAGGCTAGACCGTTCTTTTGTTAAAACACTTTCCCACATGTATTTCTTTTTATTAATACTAGAGAGAAATGAAAACAGATAAATTATGCAATCCTTCGTATTTGTCTACCCCAAGTAATTGTAGTGAAGTACCCCATGTTAATCATTGCAGACTCTATTTGGTTCAACATACTATAGTTAAGGACTGCTCCATTTCTACAGAATAGTGTCATACAGACACGCAAATGAAAAACTGTAGTATATTTAATTTTAATTCCCTTTTGAATAGGCTTCACTGGAAAACAACAACTTTCCTGTAGATCTGGCTTTACAAACTAATCTTCATCAAGTAAGCCAGCATCATACAGGGTCATTGCCTCCTACAATACATGGTTGAATTTCTGAAGGAGGCACCTATATTGGGCATGTGAGAGCTGCAACTCAGTGCCTAACGTGGCACAAGACTGCACCTGAGCATACTTCAGTATTTCCTACAGGTGGCACTTATGTATCAAAAAGCTTGTTTTAATAGGAACATAAAAGCAAGCAAGCAAAGGTTAAGGCATTAATTTTTCTAAGTAAGCATGCAAATGTATACGCAACACATTTAGACCCCTAATTGTGTACACGGGTTTAGTTAGTGCATTTATATTATGAATACTTACGATTTATTTTAGGGTACCTTTGTTGTAAAAGATCTAATTCTTAAGGTGCTATGTTAGCATCACTGAGGTTAATCAAAGTTACATGAAAAATATCAATATATTACCTGTAGTGGATTAAAAATATGCTGGATTTTCATATTCTGAAAATGTTCTTGATCTCCAAGCTGTAGTAACTGTAAAGGCAACCAATGAAATGATAACATTACATATCCAGCTATGATAAATTCTGCAGCACGCTTAGTTTGGGATTGCAGGCAATGCTGCAGTATAAACATAAGCAATAATGGAATTTTTATGCAGATAACAAAATATTTTTCTTGTTTTCTAAGATGAGGGAATTAATATTGAAGCACTTTGTATTCAGAAAACTGGGTTATACCTCCTACAGAGGTATATGCAGGAACCAGAAATCCAGGAATTGGAGTGAGCAGTTAATAATATCACAACAATTCATATCTTTTTAGATTTTTTTTTCTGTTTTTTTCCCACTGTTTTTTTTGCAAGCATTATCGTCTCTCTTAATGAATCAAGACCATTTAGAAAATTTAAAAATGTGAAATAAAAGAAAACAAATGTATGCGTTTTGGAGATTTTTTTTATTTTTTTTTTTAAATAAAAACACCTGGTAAGATTTGGTTTAAAGTGAATGCAACATTATAAAGCCAATCATCAGCTCTTATTTTCAGCATTCTCTGTTATTTACAAATGCTTCTTGCATTATTTTTTTCTTATTATTTTAGGTGGTTCTACTAGCACAGCTTAGTATTGGTCTATTGCACAGTCTAACATGTAGTTCCTTAGAACTCTACTGAACTCACTTTGTGTATGGGAAAAAGTGTATCATGTTATTTTCCTTTGCTGTATTTGAACGTTGCAGCCATGTTTCTGTAAACTTAGGCCAGGAAAGAATGTTTAATCTGTGCTAAAAATTCTGGTGACCTTTTATAAAATTTGTATTAGCCCTAGCTAGGGATTAAACCTTTAGTAGATGGATGCCCTTTGTATTGTGAGCAGGCCAATTCTATGAAAATTCATCTAACTTCAGAAAATCATGAGCCTTTGAAAAAACTGCTTTTCACAGGCTTGGTAGAACAGTCTCAGATTTTAGCAGCTGAATTTCTTGAAGCTCCACATTGTGGTTGCACAGCATTCCCCCTACAGATACTGCACTTTGGTTGCTGGGGTCCGGCCAGAGTGACAGCAGTGACACTGGCATCTGCTTTCTGTGCTCTTACAGTTGGCATAGACAGCTAGAAAGTGGAAGACACCTATCAAAATGCAGGAAGGAGAAAAGCAGAGCAACAAACCTTGGAACTTGGGAGACATGGACTGGGGAGAGGGGCAAGAAAACTGGCCCAGAAGCTGCTAATAGAGACTGAGGTAGTGGCTGGCCAGGAGTGGAAGAACAGGAAAGACTTAGAAGCTGAGGATGTTTGTGAGGATTAGATTAAATGGGAAGGCAGAAGTGGGCAAAATGACTCTGAATGAGAACTGGAAAAGAAGATGAAGGAGCAAGGGAGGTAATCCAAGTTCATGCCCAGGGAAGTAAAACTGGGAAAAAAGATAAGGGGCCATTCACCCAGATTAGATGAATTGGATGAATGAGGGTGGAATGAGAATTGGGGACCTGTGAAGAGTAAACCTGGAGACCTGTCTGCAAAGAAGAGACAGAAATTACATGAATTTCGAGGGGGAACTGGGCAATTTGGACCACAGAGGTTATGAGTAAAGGAATGGAACCAGGACTTGCTAAGCAGAGACTGCGACTGAACGGAAAGCCTTAGGAATGAAGAACAGGACTTTTGAAGTGTGACTGGGGAGTACAAGAAGGGGTGGGACAGGAACAAGTTCATGAACAGGGCAGAAGTGGCCATGTTTTGGTGTGACAGCCAGAGAAAGGTCAGTGTGTATCAGCAGATGACATTTTCCAAAGCCACACACAACCCCAGGATACCAAATTCTCCTTGTTCATTTGCCGGCAAAGAATGGTGCCATGGTATCAGGGCTTCAGGGGTACTGAGAGTCAACAGCTGCAGCTGACTTCAGTGAGAGTAGGACTTTGAAAATACAAAGCACAGTGCTAAATGCTTTGAGAAAAGAGATGTTAACCACCTTTAATAGGCACCGAAAGTCAGTAACTGTCTTTTATCTTCTTTGTGCCTCAGTTTTCCGTGTGTAAAATGGAAGCAGTATTATTGCCTCCCCTCACAGAGATGTTTTCAAAATAAACTGATGAATGCATGTTAAGCAGCCAGGCACTGTAGTAGCCTGGAAAACCCATGAGGTGCATGGAAAAACCTATGATGAAATTCATAATTTTGTCTTCAGAGCAGCATATGAATAATGTGTAGCAAATAAGTCCTGGGACTACACACAGAACAATAGCAAATAGCTGTTACAAGAAAAATAGTTCATTATGTACGCACTATTCATTATGTATGCTGAATGAGTCAGAATTTATGTGGAAAAAATAGTATGTAATCATGCAGTTAAAGACTACATCATAATCTGAACAAACAAAGGGGCCAATTTGAGGTTATTCAAGTATGCTTCATTCTGATATTTTCTAACTATTGATGGCTTGAACTACACAATCTCACTAAAGTGCTTTTAAATTTTTTTTTGTGTTCGCTTCATATATTTGAAGATAGTGTTTGGGTATCAGGATCAGAACTGGAATTGGTGTCTTGGCCAGTTTCGGTTGCATAAATCAATTTCATCACCTTCCAAACACTTGATGCCATCAAAATTGTTTAGTCTAACAAGCTTGTGTAAAAGCAGTACATCGTACAAGCTAAGGTGTCATTTCTGTCTTATGTAAGCAACTTGCATCTTTGGCTTTCCATGTTATTTGAGCATGTCTCATGTTTTCTTTTTTATTTCAGAAGTTTATTATTATGCTGGATTTATTGGAGCATTCTAAAAGATATTTCTAGAGTTTGTAAATGGGAGTTTTCATGGACATATCATGTACACATTTGCCTTTCAAAAAGAAGGGATAAAGTGGCATCATCCAGTCACTGGATGCATTCTTGAAATCCCTTTTTTTGGCATTATGGAGCATTATCACTACTGTTTCTGAAATGTTATCCTGTAAGTCCCAGAGATAGGGAGAAACTGAATTTCTAGGTAGACTCCTACTTGAAGGACAACTGAGACATCCAAATTTCACACATTTCTTAGTGTCCTGAATGGTTGGACTTGCATAGTTGTTTAGTTTTTTTTAAAGTATGAGACTTCTGAGCACAGGAATAAACAATTCATATTTTTGTATCCAGCATAATAGAGAGGTGCTTGTAACTGTGGTATTTTGATAGGACACAAAATTCAGAGGCATGTCTGTTGTTGTTTTTATTCCTCTCCCCAAATGCAAGTTTGGAGATTTAAATTTGCTCTCTTCAAAATGCAAACTCTGTCACTTTTCTAGGGTTTTAATGATGGAATGGCCAACTAAGAAATGTATTTCTTCCATAAAATTTCATCTAATCTGGTTGACGCTAGATTAGCAGCAATAATGCTGCTTCAGTTAGGAGCTAAAATCTAGTACATAGCTTCAAAAGCTCTCTTGTTGCAAAGAAAAATACTTATTATGGTTTTAGCTTTACATTCTTGCCAGAGACTAAGGTTTTCACATGTAATATTCCTTACTGTTAGGACACAGAAAAATATTAAATGGAGCCAAGCAACTATTTTAAAGTCTTCATAAATGATCTTTAGAATTGTGGAAGAGAAGAAAACTAATGATTAGCTTATGTCTTTCACTTCAGCTCACCATTGCAAGTATTTTATCCTGTCTTGTTTTATATCACAAAGCAATGATGCCACTAATAACTAGCGAGGCTTTGCTCGACACTGACTATTCAACATCCCTGTGTCAAGAAATGTAGTCATCCCCGTTCTTCCTTTATATTCTTTAATTTTTAGAGTTATTTTCCTTCCTTCTTCCTCCCTCCTCATCTCCTTTTAGAGCTTTATGCCACTCAAATCTGTGTAATTGATTATTAACGATTTTGACTGGCAATGACCAAGTTATAAATTATTAGCTATTTAAATCTTGCCTGGTATTCTATTTGTGCCCCTATTGATTCAATTATTCTTCACTGAAACTCTTCTAGATTCTTTATAAAGCAACTGAAATGCTTGATGTGTAATTATGCCAGATTCACATACAGAAGCACTGTTCTCTCCCAGTGGTATATGCTGATATTGCTTGGTTGAAACTCAAATATATAATGTGAGTTTTGTAGTTAATTTCTACTCATTGTTATAATTTAGGCTTTTTAAACATTACTGTCTCCTATGTATGTCCCTTTTTCTTTGTGTTTGTTTCAGATTATAGTTCCCAGAAGCATTCTTTTATTTATTCTGTAACAGAATCCGTTTTATCATTTTCTGCCTATGTTTCTAAGCCATCTTGTGCTTGCAGCTCCTTCTATTTTAATGTTGTCTGCAATACAGAAATGTGATCTCTCTTTCCAGATCATTCATAAAGATGCTTATTTAGCCTGGAACTAGCCACAGGCTCTATGGTAGCCCAGTAGACACCTGAACATTTTGGCTGTTTTGCCAATCTCATCTCTGCCAGCCAATGTTCAGCCCTGCAGATCAGTAGTTCTTAGTAAGTACAATGGCAGGAGGAGTCATTTAGGGAAGAGAAATTCTGCTCCCTCCAGCATCTGAGAAGCAGGAATGCCAAGCCAACCCCTCACTTTAAAATTTCATCCATCTTCTGCAAGTCTCAAAGACAAAACCTGTTTTTCTTAAGAGTTAAGCTATTAGTATCCTCTTCATCTGTTTCATCTTCCATCTTAAACTACATGTAGCAGTTTTCTTCTCATCCTGCTAATCTGATGGCTCCACCACCTCTGGTAAACTGTGTTCTGAGCTTGCTTCTCCAAATTCGCTATTTACCCTGCAGTTATGCCTGTATAATCTAGATCAGAGTCTGCCCTACAGGCCACTTCAGCTTTTACAGCAGCTTTCCAGTGAAGTCCCTGGTCCCAGAGCTACAGCTTCTAGAACAAGCAGAATATCGCTTTTGTCATGTAAGGTGGGGGGAAGAGACATTATATCACATTCTTATTTAGAGTTCTGTAGTATTTTGTCATTCATTTTTGAATGGGTTCCAGTCAGGCATTGTTGTGTTCAGTTGTCTCCAAAGGCTTGCTGAAGCTTATCTTCCTGACCTTGAGTTTTCCTTCTGGGACTTCTCTGCCTCATTAATTTTCCATTTTTTTCCTCCAAAATCTAGAAAGATCTCCTCCCTTACCCATTCCTTGTAATTTCCTCCACCTTTTATTGTTCATGGCCTCTATATAGCAGGTTTGAAGGCCCCAGCTTTTCTGAATAAGGTACTTTTCAAGTTCCCTTTGTTCTGCTGAAGTAGTGCCAGCATCTTTAACCACAATTGAGGAGGTAATCTTTAGAAGTCCTTACAGTCTGGGTTTGTTTTTCTTAGTCCACTTGGTACAGTAGGTACCTCTGCTGTGCTGCCAGCATGCATGGCCTTTTGTACTTTATGTGACCTGGAACGCTATACTTAATTCTGTCTGAACACAGCCCAGAATCATCCACTATGTTTTCTTTTCTCTTTTGATAGAATTTTCAAGCATTTTACTTGCAGACTACTTTCTTCAAAAAGTTATAAACATGTCTGAAAAAATAGTACTAGCATTGCCGGTACATGTATAAAGTATGTCACTGCTGTAGGAAAGTATGAACAAATACAATGTTTATGATGTTGGAACTAAAGAAAGCTCTGCTCCAGGATCACTTCCTGTGGTTTCCACACTAGGTTTTGTTACACAGTGAGCATCCTTTATTTGACCTTGAAAATGTTTCCTTCAGCACCGAAGGTTTGGCTAGAATTTGTTGTAGTATTTGTAGCTGGATAAAATTTCACAGTGGTGTTTGTAGTTGAATCATTAATCAATTTTATTTTATTGTTTTCACAGAGTGTTCTTGTTTTATTTATGCTTGAATGAACAAGCTGTTTTGCATGGATGTTTTCAAAAACAATGATTAGCTATACTGTTTTTATAACCTAACAACAGTTTCTCTGAGCCTTGACAGTTCTAGCTGCTGACAAAAAGGGGAAACCTTAAAGCTAGTTTGGTGTTAGTCTTTCGTTCCTGCAGAATGACAGAAAGTATTATCAGAGTTGCACTCTAAGTTCCAAGTACGGAGTGGCATCTGGAGTTTATTTCTCCAATACTGTTAAGTCAGACGCAGCTGGCACCTCTAGGAGAAGCATAGTTTGAGGAATTCCCGTGTCAAGCTTTGTATATCAATGCACTCTTGTTAGGAGAATTCTGCAGTTTGCAGTTGTCAGAAGCATCCCATAAATTTATTCCCTGAGCTGTTCCATTGGCTTCAGAAAGACTCCGTAAAAACAGATTTGCATTCATAACATGGCATGATTAAGATCTTGCAACTACTGTATTATTTTCCTAACTTTTGTTGTGTGTATTCTATCTTATTTCATACAGATAGGCATCTAATTTGGAATTTCTCTCTTTAAGTTGCAGTTTGTCTGGATTTCATCTATCTTTAGTTTGGGGCTAGAAATAACATTTTGAAAAGATTATTCGGGGTTTTTTTGCAGGTCGCTTCTAGGTGTACTCATAGTTGAAGACATGTGGACTTCAAAATCAGCAGGACAAAAAAGATATTAAAGGGCTCTTTCAGTCTTGGCCAGCCACAAGTACTATTGTAGAAGTATCGGTGGAGTGATTCATGCTGTGTCGTTGGTCCTTTTAATCCAACTTATGTAAAGGGAAATTATACATGAGTTTATATTAACTAAGGGATAAAATTAAGAACAGTGTGCAGCAGATTGTATTTTAGAGCTACTGAGGTGCATCTGATGACATAAAGTAAATATTACGCACTTAGACTTTTATGATGGAATTTATGCTGGTAATTTAATATAAATGCTCAGTAGTAAACATGTGGCTTTCAGAGCACTAATGTTTCTGATGAATTTCTAGCCTTTACACTTTCAATGTAATTTCAAGACATATCTCTAATCACAGAAGTTGAAAGTCCCCAAGCCTATCTGCTCGCTGAATCCATTACATCACAGAGAAGTTCTGTCCCTCTTGTGTGGAACATACTGGAATTTTAGCCAGTGTTACCTGTGCTCTGATGAAACAGCTACCACCTTACCCTTCATGAAAGGACAGATTTGAGCAGTAAGACTTCACACACAATTAATTGCGGTTGTCTCACCTCTGCCCACGTGTAGAGGTTACTTTCTCTTCCCCCCTAGATAGAGGCACCTGAAACTCCAGGTACATTTCTTTGTTTCCTCTGTCTGTGAACTGCTTTGTACCATGCTTTGGAACCTTGACCCACTGAATATGTTGCTTCTGTAGTTCACTTTGTCACTCTGTTTAGATAGCATGGAGTTCTTAAATCGTATTTGGTTTACAGGGACCTGAGTATAGCAGCCCTTCTAGAGTAGGAGAGTTCAATTTCAAGTTCCGTGACACATCAGGTAGCCAGATGCCCCAGCATGACCTGTGTATTAGGAACATGTCTGGTGGTACTCTGTGCTTTCTCATAACTGTACAAGTGCAGGGAAGACAGAATCAGGTCCCGTATGTGAAAAATAAGATACTGATTCTCCTCCTTCTATTTTTGTATATTCTGTAATGCTTAGCTGGTTTCTGGGTTGCTTCCTTGAGCAAACCATCAGCAAAGCACCTAGGCTGTCTGGTGAAGCTGTCAGCCCTAATGCAAGTGTGCAGTGCTTGAGATGGAAGCCATACAGTGAAACTAAATTCTTCAGTATATCTTAGTATGCTTGTTATATTTAGCTCATATAGTAGGGAGTATGAGTTGGAAAGCATTAGTTGAGATGCTTTTAAATGCTCTAAAACCAAAAGATGAAAAATCTAAATATGAATTCTTTTTAAGTAACATACCCAAGGGGACTTGGTTGACTTAGTGAATTTGTAGTAGGTTGTGCAGCTATTCCTCTAGGTAATAATCAATTTTGTCTTATCATGATCATGATTGATCACTTGTTAACAATCCCATGACTGTTTGATAGCCTGAATGATAAGGCTCCAGAAGACTTTGTAACGCAAACTATTAAAGTATCCAACTGAGCTGTGCTTTTAAAAAAAAATAATTCTGAAACTACTGAGGACCATGGCATTCCAATGGATTTGAATCTGATGGTTCAGAATTGTTATAGGTTTCTTTTAACTTAATTACATGAAAACTTCAGTTTGAGTTTTCTCTTTATTAGACAATCTTCTTTAGAGAATCTACATGAGAGATCTGTTACAAATGCCATCAGGACAGGAAAATTATGAGCTAGAGTCAAGACTTTTAATAAACCCACAGAGTCTATATGCTATACCATGTCTGAGTGAGGGGTGAATTCTCATGTGGCAAAAACTCTGCTTAAAGATTTCTTTTGACTACAGTATTCGTAGCTGTGTCATTTGTATATTCTAGTATCTGTGAAAAGCTTGAACTCATTGTAGCCTTCCCCTTGATAGGGTGTATTTAACAGGGTCCTCTCTCATTTCTGCATGCTTACCTACCTTAATGAAACTGGCAGCAACCTAAGTTACCTATGAGCTCTCTACTCTTGTCAAAGGTTCAAAAGTTAGTAACAGTCAAGGAGGGGCAGACCCACATCCAAAGACCTTGACTATGTTTGGTTGCCCTCGGAAACCAACTAAAAATGAAACAAACCAGAACAACTCCAGGTCCTGCCAAAAAAGGCTCTCAAACCCCGTATATCCTTTATTTGTCAGGGCCTTAGAGAAAGTCTGAAACCTGCATAAAAATTAAATTTTAAAAAATAGTACAGGTTACAGAGTAGAATTTCCTGAACTATTATGAATATATAATACCTTTCAAATCACAGTTAGAAAGCACGAACTGGTGTAAACCAGAGCCAAATCCTATTCCTTACAAGAGATCTGTGTGAAAAGCTCACAGCAATTACCAGTGTGCTGAAGTAAAGAAATGCTCATTCAATGCTGCAGACTGCCAGGGTATCCAGTGAGTTACAAAAGCCCACTCATGCTGAGCACCCTACTTTCTCAAGAAAACGCTTAGTAAAATTGTGTTCCCCAGCCTTGATTTCTCTCCCTTGCCCTTCAAGTGATGAGTTTTGCCTTTCTCCCTGGGCTTCCCTTTACTTAAAAGAAAAGTAGGTCTTAAATGAAAATCCGTGTGCGATCAAGGCAGTTGCAATTTTCAGACAAGCTGGCAGGTCGAATTAAAGCTCATGTGAATACAAGGCTGCCTTTGCTTGCTAGATTTGAACTCACATGACTTAACTTGAAGTAGAGAACACATTTTTGGTTTTGATTGAGACACAGCTGCAATAAATGGCACAAGTTGTTGCCAGCCACGTAAGAATGAGGTAAACAAGTATGAGCGTGAGGTTCATAGTAATAAACTAAAATGAAAGCATGTATTTGTCTCTCTCTCTTTTGTTTAGTGACATGTGAAAGCACAAATCATGAAAGGCCACTCACTTCTCTAATATACAGTTAATATTAAAAGCAGTAGAAGATTAAGGCCAGTGCTTTGCCCTCAGTTACACTGTGTTAGGTGAAGAGCATTGGAGCAATTAGGCCAGTGATCCAGAGCAGTGTAACTTGGATTGGAATCTGGCCCCAAGCAATTTGTCCAGGGTCATACAGTCAGAGCCTTCATCTATGAGTCTGGTTTTTTTTATGGTGTTAGTCTTGGAGATGTAGGCAGTTCCACAGTCTCAGAGGCAGCTGTACTTGTTTATTCATCAGAAGAGAAAAACCTCATGCCATAAGAAGCTCCAGATCCCTTCCTGCTCCCAAATCTGTCCCTTTAGTGAGCAACAGGGCGGGAGTCTACTGAAAAATGTCACTCCCTGTTTTCCAGCAAAACAGTACCGAGATAACATCCTTCCAAAAATACACCACAAAATGGGAGTGCAGTCTGAATTATGGTCAGAATTTCATAAGGATGCATAGATACCTGACAATGCAGGCTTCTCCAGCTAAATGAATAAAGTACACTTGATAAATAGGTCTGCTTTTATAGTAGTGTTTCTGATGCAGTTATTTCCTTTCAAAATCTGGAATTCTGTATAACTGAAGGTATGCATTATACAGAAATTCCAGTATATGTAAGTGGCTGTAAAGTTCATTTCAATTTTAAAATGATATTTAAATTAAGCTAGAGGATGGTTTAGAGTCTTTTACATCCCTTATTACCTTCTTTCCCTTTCAGAAGCTGAGAAATGCTCATTTTAATTAAAATTTGTTTTTAAAATGCATCTTGTAGTCAACACACGCTGAGAAGAGCCACTTACCACCCATGTACTGTAAGCTTGCTGTGCTGAACAAAATGGGATCATTACTTTAATTAGTAGTAAATATTGTGGTGGCTTAGTGTTTGCAGTCTACTATAATGTCCTGTTTGATTTCTGGAAGGTAGAATTGCACTAGCCTAGCTCTGATGGTCAGAGGCACGAAAACCGATGGTGTGCCAGTAGGAGTTGTAGCGCAGCTGTAGCTATTTTTGCCACACTGCAATTCTCATTCCATAGAAGGTTGCAGAGAAGCTTGTTTAGCTTCAACGTGATGAGATGATACAGTAAAAAATAAAACCACTTCTTTAGTATAAGCAGTCTAAGAGAACTTTAGTGGGAACAGTGTATTGGTATAAATCTTTCTGCATTTATGAGTCACTCAGCAGACAGGATGAGGAGCAAGATGCTGATGTTTGGTGGTGTCATTTGCACTCAGTCTCAGCTTATCTGGACAAATCAGTTTACTTGTTTTTTGATATCCGTGGGTCATAAAAGGAGATCCCACTACTTCTCCTCAGCTCTCTACACAAAGATTTGGCCAGTCCTTAGAGCATGGTAGGATCAGTAGATCTGCATATCTTAGATAAGGGGAAAAGCAGGCATGATGGCATGTCAATTTAATCTTCTGGGCTAGGTGGTTTTTTAGTGTCTTACAGTTTTCCCGGTCCTTAGTGAAGAAATGTGTACTTAAATGATTATTTACAACCTTCCAGTTGCATATTTTAATCTGATAATTAAGTTCCTCCTTTTTCATAATTTCCCCACAGTGAAAATTAAATTTTGTGTGCACATGTGTGTGTTTAGCTTAGCATTTTAGTGAGTTAACACTCCTCAACTTATGTGCAATAAAGATGCAAAAAGGAAAGAGGAAAAGTTGGGTAACAGTGGCCCAGCCTTGTGGAACACCACAAGGTGTTCTTAATAGAAGCATAAAGGCATAAAATTTTCTTCCAAAAAATATCCATAAGGAGCAAGGGAAACTCTATTGCATCTATTTCCATTCTAGTACTCAGTTCAGAAAGGCTACGTTTTTTGGCTGCTATTGACATTCTGAAAATGTGGTTTAGTTTTGAATGAGTAAAGTATAAATAGTAAATACTTTCAAGACATCAGGATATCCAATAGGAATTTAATCTTAGTGAAAGAATAAGGTCAGCCTTGCCATGTCAGCCATTGATCAGATTTTCAGTCAGGTTTTGTCTTATGCTTTGGGTTTGTGAAACTTATATGTGCCTCTGCAATTCACTTGCAGCCATAGATATGAATTGTTAGATATTTGCAGTCATGTTTTAAGAAGCTCTCAAGTAACTCAGCTTAAATCGCATTGATTTCAGTAAGACTCTTCTAAATCATTTAGGGACTTCTGAAGATGTTACAAAATGTTACTTAAATTTTTGCTTCAGGTAGGGATGGGTCAAAAATCAAAGGAAGAATTGGCACTGAATTGGAACAATTGGCTGATAACAACAGAGGACAACTCAGTGATATATCTGAATTTCCTTATGGTAATAACAAAAGAGGAAACAGTTATTTTGAGAAATTAGTTTAATGATGCAATTGAATGCATTATTTATTTTTAATGAAAATTAATTAAATTGTGGTCCTTAAATAATTTAGCTATAATTGTAGTTAGCAAGATATACATTCATCCACTTTCAAGCTTAAATGCTCCTGAGATGTTTGATCCTATCAGTGTTTTCAGAAAAAATATTGTGGGGATAAGTGAAAAACTCTGAAGTATTTGACACAGAAATTCAGAGAAATTATTCTTGAAAAGTTTATCCCTTTTAAAGTATCAGTGCAGAGGATTTTTCTGAGTCAGTGATATGTACATTTCTTTGCTATGGGAGTTCAGAAATTGGCTGCAGTGTAGTACTTACTTTTTTCCCCATGTTCTTTTTCTTGTGTCTCTTTGGCGGGAATCTTGCAAATTATCAGATGTTGCTGTTGTATGATGAGAATCGTGAGAATTGACAAATGTAATTTAGGAAATAATTACAAAGGGTAACTTCAACTATCTCTCAACTTCTGTGACTTCTCTTTCTAGTCTCTGAAAAGAATTAGGCTCCTCCAGGGCACAGTTAAATGTGAGAGCTAACTGTAGGTATTCAGATTATCCAGTTTAGGAAACTGCCTTTTTCACTGAATGGAAAGTGAGCCTGAGGAGACTTACCACCCAAGGGTGATATTGGTCTTTGTTAGTGTTTTCTTCTTTCTTAGCACAGTAAGAGTTTTAGTGGTTCCCACAGTAGTACATCATATCAGCATTGCACATGAACATTGCTGCAAGTCATATGTATAAAATCTTTTGGACAGTAGCCTTTGCTTTTGAATTAGAGGTTACATCTTTTGTATAAAATTTATTCCAGGTGTAATTCCACAGACATCTGTGGTCTTATTGCAGGAATGAATGTTGTTCCTGCTTTTTCCTTGTTACTGTATCTGCTGTCATTTTTAAGAAGCAAAGAAATGTTTGGGTTTTATTATCTTTATCTTTGAAGGAGTATATATGGCCCTACAAATCCACTCTTGAAACTTTTGTATCTAAGTCAAAATTTATATTCCACAGAAATGTTATAATGGGACTATCTGATTTCTGCTTACTAATTATAGTAACCTTCTCTGTACAGATATGCTTAATTTCCTACTGAACCTAATGTTGCATTCAGTGTCCGCTGAGAGAATGCTTGAGCTGTAAACCAAAGCCGTATAGTTCTGATGGCATAATTGTATTCCAAAATCTATCAGTGTAACTCTTTATTTGCTACTACTAGCTGTCAGGTTTGCCACATTTGCATTGTGTATTCCCATTGGTGTTAGTGGAAAACATACTTACACGTTTGAGGAAACTAAGCCCCTGAAGTCCCACCTGCACAAGATCTCAAAATACATATGATGATAGTCAAGTGCTTTTGCTAAGGGCAAATGAGCATCTCAGTTGAGTTAGTGTTCAAGCAAATGATGAAACTTTAAGGCTGTGCTGAATGCTTTTCTTTCATTATGCACTGTCCTTCAGTTGCCGTACTACACCTCCTGTCAGGTAGCAACTGAGTCTCTGAGCCGCCTTCGTGAAACGAGAGGCTGCTTGCAGAAAAAGGTTTCAGTCCTGTAGTTGACAGCAGGCAGTGAGAAACAAGGCTTGGGAGAGAGCAGGGCACTGCTCAGTTAGAACTAAGAGCCTGCACATTTGTTGCTGTCAGTGGCAGGATTGAGATATTGGGCTGCTCCTGATTTGAATCATGGGACCACTTGTAGAGTACATTTGTTCTCCATGTGAGATGGAGGAAGAATTGAGTCCTTTGTAAGAGGCTGAGAGAAATTCTTTAATACAGAAACTAGACAATCTGGAGATTTCTCAGTGCTTTAGGTAGACACAGTTTTGGGGTACCTTCTCTGCTGAAGAAGACAGCTGTACTAAAAGTACAACTGTGCTTGCAGAGTCTAGCTGTGTTCTCTTTGTTTAGCAATGTAGAATGTTCCTGCCGAAGTCAATGGTGTAGGTTAGTAGGAAACAGCTAAATTAAGCCTTGAGTTAAAACCAAGTAACAAGAGAATCTGAATGTATTTGAACATTTCAAAAACACTCAGTAAATATAGATATACATGTTATAGTTATAAATAAGTAATGCTTTATTTTCAAAACTATTTTTAAAAATTTTGGACAGAATGCACATTATCTTACTAGAAAATGCACAACAGTAGTATCAGACATGGGGAGGAAATGAGGAGAAGATTTAGAGGGGTTTATCCCTCTAACAGGATTTATAGAGCCAGGCATCCTCTCTTTATCTAATGTAAGAATTGGTTTTATGAGGATACTTATTTAGAAAATAATCTTAAATATGCTTATATAAATATAAAAATCGGTATCTGGAGTTGGTTTACCAGGATTCTGGGGGAGAGGAGAGAGAGACATTTAAGAACCTGAGACTATTCCCTAATTTTTTGTACATGAAAAGATGCATGAATAAAGCATAAATATTAATTACGTGGTTATGGATAGCAAGTTGAACTTTGAAATAGAATAGCTATCCTGGACAAGTGCCACTTGCATGGCCTAACAAATAACAGCCTTAACTTGATAATTTTATAAATGTTGTTGTATTTGTAGTTCCTCTGTGTGATTTCATTGTCTTTCTTGAACAAGGTGTTGCAGTGAACACTGAAATTCTTGATATTCAAGTTAATTATTTGCTTGGTAGGGACATACAGTCCTGGTCATGTAAAACAATTTTATATAGCTAGCAGTTGGACAGGGACCCATTCGTTCCAGAGCTCAGGAGAAAAATATGATATTGTATTTTTACTTAGTTGAATTTAAAGTATGCAGCTAATACATAATTTCCTGGCACTTTCCTGTCATTTTTGATGGTTATACAGAAAGAAGAATTCCCTCTCCTAATGAATTTTTGAGGAAATAAAATACCTCCACAGTAAGTTGGAGAATTCAGAATGAATTCCAGCACTCAAATATTGTCAGTCTATATCAGTTTTCTAGAACTACAAACTTAATATTTTACCTTTATAGAGCTGATATATAACCAATCAGCTGAATTATCAAGACAAGGAAAGGTACAAATTTTTCTCTTTCAGAAGGTATAAAGAAAGATATCTCTGTTCATTTTACTGTTTCTAAATGAGTTGTTTACAGTTGTTAGTATCACTATATAGTAAGAGGATTTCTTACATCATGGTACCTAGGTGCTCTTTATGAACTTGATCCCCTTTCATCAAACATTTCTACTTCAAAAGGTTATAGCTAATGTCTCTCATTGTATTGAAAATGTTAACTTGAGAAAAACACTTTCTGTTTTCACCAATGGATGTATTTTAAGATCTGAAAAAGGTGACATTTTAAAAATATGTGCTTTGTATTATAAGATTTTGTTTGGCTTTTGGTGTGTTTATTACATGTGCTATTGGTAACTGTGTATAATGTAAACCTGATCTTTCAGGGTCTCAGAAATTGCTTTACCTTATAGTTTATTCCTCTATGCCTCTCATCCTCATCTACATGTCTTTTCATTTTCAGGTATCTTCCCAGAATGTCTTAAGGATCCAGCGTTAGCATTTAATTTTGTGTTATGTGGGTGCAGTCTCACCTTGCTTATTTTCTGGCTCACAAACCTTAGTCACATTTCCCTGATCAAATTCCTAAGTTTCATGGAGCTGACGCTTCACAGAAGTAATTGAAGAGTTTACTATCTTGTGTGTCTTTCTAAAGACAGTACAGTGCAGCACTTAGTGCACTATCTTCTACATGACGGCACCCCAGATAAACCCCAAACTATGTGAACCAGATGAGTGAAATTACGTCAGTGCAGGAGAATATTGTGGTGACAATAGAAGTGGCATGATGACCGTTCCACTGACTTTCCTCCCAGTTGCTGATTGTGGGATATCACCAGGGCTTCGTTATGCTTTTGGCATTCCCAGTTAGTTCAGTAGCTTCTGGGAGTCTTACCTGCCATAAAAAATTGCAGCAACCTAGAGGCTGCTTTGAGTTGCTTTAGCACAGACAGCCATGGTTTCAATGAATGGAACAAGTACCACTGAATCTAGGCTTTCTTTTTTGTAGCAAATGTTCAACCCTGGGCCACAGGTCAGTGTTAGAGGTGGAGGTTCTGCAGGAGCTTGACATGTTACATAGGCTTAGTCTTCTTTATTGTCTGTATAGTCCCCCTAAAATATGCGGTTTATATCACCTAGTTTTCCATCATCTTTTCTTTTTTTCCCCATCACAAAGGTCAAAAGATCTCATTTTTTGAGTGTGTCTTCAACTATTGTCTTCTTTGTTACTGCTAGAGGTAAATTCAGAGAACAACCAGTCTTCAGATAGAATTTGAGTAGGACCTGTTATTTACTTTGGTTTTGTCTACCGAGTTTTAACTGAACCTTAAATGAGTGCCTTGACTTTAAGAAGTAGTGACATTTCTGTATTTTCAGTTAAATTCTTTGGAAATTATTAGATTCCATGACTTTTGACACTATGTTTATTTGAAATCTCTAAATATATGCATGTCTACTGGAAAATTAAACTGAGGTTTTGAACAGGTATTTTTTGCAAATTATTGTGAAATCACAGTTTAAGAAACTGCTGTCCTCAAGTACTTATCTGTCACCTCCTCAGCTAAGAATGTGGTAGCTAGACTAGTGAGCTCTTAGGATGTTTCAGTGTAACTTACAGCTGGAAAAAGCAGGGTTGTAACTGGAAATAGCCATCACTAACAAGCATTCCACTGTTTGTGTTGTGTTGTGGTGTTTTAAATCTAGACCATATTAAATGCAAAGAGTTTCATCCTCAAATAAAGAAACTTCTTAATAGCAACAATTTCAGATGTAAGGACAAGCATGAGATTTACAAAGTACAAACTGAGAGCCCAAAATGCCTTAATGTTTTTTACGAATCCTTTAGGAACGTGTTTTCAAAGATCCATGGCAATGGTGTTGGCAGCTTAGGAAAGGCATAGTAGTGATTTTTGAATGTCTGCTCCAAAAGCATCAGAATTCCGTGTTTCCCACAACATGACTCTGAAGACACTGAGGATTTATCCCTGAGTACAAAGAAACTTAGAACCAGATGATTTGTCTTTGTCCGTACAACTGGAGGTTTTCCAGTGTGATGCCAAAAGAGGCAAATCTATTTATACATGTTGAGGGGGGTTCATAATGGGTTTAAATGAAAATGTAAGTTACACTTCATTAAGCTGATGTAATTTGCATCTTGAGGGTCAGAAGGACAAAGCCTTAGCAGGAAACACAGTCAACAAGAGTAATGCGGGGAAAAGCCATTTTATCGCTTTCTTCTCTTTTCTGGTTGTTCTCCTGACATGTTTGGGCTCTGTGATATAAAGTGCATTTACATCACTTCAGGGATGTGTAAATTTCCACCACTACTCAGGACAGCTCTGAATTTGTTTGAGTGATGGTTCAAACAGACCCGCCCACCTCCCCCCCCCCCCCCCGCCTTTATTCCAAATTCTGTTTAGATATTTACATTTCTTCCACATATAAAATGAATAAATAATTTTTGTCCAGAGATTGGACAAATACCTGAATTGGTTGAATCTAAACCCCATGAAGGGGAAATAGCAATATGAAAAGCTTTATATTACTTTGATGGTTATTCCCCCTAATATCCAAGTCTAAATTGCAGATAAATAGTAGTATTTTACAGCTATATTTTGTCATCCATGATTACTGAAGGGATACTTTCACGGCTCCAGCAGACAATAGGATTTCACCCAGCCCTGCCTTCTTTTAATTTCTCCAGATTTAATGGACACCATTGCAGTTGAATGAATATTTCACGAGTTTACTTCATACTGAGTACAAGCAATCACACTCATTAAGGCTGTAATATTTGTAGTTTTTTCCCTGTTGATGGATGGCTATTATGTCATTGTATTCAGTCATTTGCAGGTTCTGTTATCTGTGAATTTGTTTCTTGACTGCTGGATAATTTTTCATGCTTGCATAGTGCAGCAAGCTACATAGTTAATGCTGTGAAAGGTGGCATATTAGTGTTATGGATGGAGTTATGGGAAAGAGGGTGTGATTTGGTTGCTGAATACAAATTGCATGAGTTCTGAATACTTAGGAGTTCTACTGCAGTGTGTCTGGTATACAACCTTTGAGTGTGAACCCGTCTTTTTAGTATTTCCAAATGATGAATAACATTCAAACTATGGGAAATACAGTTGTATGTTTAGGGATTCTATATCTTTATTAAATTTATGTCATACTGCTTCAGTTAATTTTTTTCCATTATTAATGCTTAATAGCAGGAATGTATTTGCCAAGATAATATTAGAGTCAAAACTTCTATAAGCAAGGTCACAGGAACCCAGAAATGTATTATTTTATTGGTCTAGTTTCATAAAACTCACTTCTGTGAGCTGTAAGTATGCTTAGAAGGTGGATTACAAATAAGCCCTTTCAGGATTTCTTTTGTGGATAACATAAACAGTTTGTCTGTGAAATGAAAAATCAGTAGGCATGTACTCGCTTGCCCTGCTGTGAAATTCTGCATTTTTAGAAATAAGGGGGAAAAAAAAAAAAGATCAAGTATTCTAAAATTATAAAAAATCAGGTTTTGTGAATGCTCAGTAACTACCAGTCAGAGGTTGTGTTAAGGTTCTTTTCCACCATCCTTCCACTGCTGCAGATGTAATGGTTCAGCTTGTTTTGAGTGACGAGGCAAATTAAAAAAAAAACCCACCCTTTTCCAAATCTTTTCGGTGTGGACTTAACCAATTTCCAAGTCTTATCATTTGTCTCCAATAGTGACAGATGAAAGCCATGAATGTTCAATGGGAATTTTCTGCCTTTTTTTTCCCATTCAGAGATAATTTATGTAAGTAGAAGATATAATGAGGATACTAAATTAAGTGTGTCTATGTGTATATAAATAAAATTGGTTTGTTACCCATTTGCCAGCATTTTGACTCAGCTGCAGCAGTGAGTATCATAACTGCTTTAAAATTGATCAGACAATTTAACTTGAAATTTAACTCTGGATGTGGCAGAGAGAGATAAGCCTGTGAATAGGAGCATAAAACATTAATCTTGCAGTTCTCCAGCTGATCTCAGTAAAGCTGGCGTGTTGTATGTATTCTTTGGCTTTGAAGAAATTTAAAGTCTTACGCTTCCAGTGTGACCTATGCACACGAGTGGTCTTTGACTTATTATACGGGTCAAGAATCACTGGGCCCTTTTGCTTGTTCTAAAAGTGAACTTTTTTGTTGTTGTTAAAACAGAGGTGTTTCTGCAGCACATGGGGATGACATGCCTAGTGTTTTTTTGGCAAGGGAGACCAGGTTTGTTTGACTACTAGCTCTTCTATAAGTTCTGCCCAAAAGAGACCCGAAAGCAGTGTTTCTATCCAGTCCTGCAGTGGCTTCCAGCATTGAAGCAACAAGAATGTTCAAAATGAAGTAGCCATTTTAATTGGAAGCTGATCTATGTTAATTTGATATGAAGCTGTTCAGAGCAACATTTCCGACGCTACTTTCATTTTCAATTTTTGTCTGTATTGTGATGCTTCGTCAAAGAAATATCAGTTTAGCCTCAGTGAAGTGGCAAAGCGATTAACGTGAAAGCAGCCCATTCTAAGGCCTTCTCCACCTATTTTCACATCTGTAACAGCAGTAACGTCCTTTCAGCTGGAGTGCTTTAGGGCAGCTATATGCTGGCTTTGATTAAGTTCAGCTGCTATTTCTGCTTTTAATAGATATCCTATCTCCTGATGTTGATCTATTCTTTAAATTGATCCTGGTATAAAGAAGAAGTGGCTTGAAGTGGACATGCTTTCCAGTATGAAAACCAATTCAAAATATTCACCAAAGCACAAGTGGAAAAAAGGCAAGGTACAAATGTGTTACCTTTTTAGACAGTTATATCTGTCAGTTTTTGATTTCCACGACACCTATATTTTGCTTACCACATACCTGAAGTCTCTAGTTTTAACTAGCAGGTAGGCCACTAAGCAGTCTTTTGTAGCAGCCAGCATTTTTAAGTGGTTTGGTTGACAATATTATCAGACCCTGGTTGAACCCCTACTTTAACAGCAGATAGTAGTATTTTCTTAAACACCTGACTTCCAAGTTTAGCTCAAAGTTACCCTTCTGCTATTGAAAATTCTGCTCATTCTTACTATTTTGTCTTACATAACTATGTATTATAGTAGTTATAATGCTTTTATAATATTGATAAAGTCTAATGGAAATATTCCACAAGATGTAGTTGTTATAAGTGATGCATGTACAGTAGCAGGCTGGATAGGATATTCTTACTCTCATTCTGTGCTATCCTGTCATCTTCATTTCTTTCGAGTTAATTACAGTGCAGTGATGTCAAGGACTGTATCTCACATTTTTATGTCATATTCCAGTACATCTCAAGACAGAATGCTGTTCCTAACATTGAAAAACACTACTTTTTGCAGGACCAGGATTCTGAGTTAGAGCTTATGCTTTGCAAGAGAATGCTTCTCCAAAATTTCTTCGTGGTCTGAATGCTAGGGTGTCTGCTGTGTGGGCAAAGCTGGTCACCTGCGTGTTTGGTTTCTAGGATCAGTCAAATCTAAGAGAGCAGAAGAGTGCTTTTAATGTTTTTTCCTTGTTCTCATGCAATGGTACACCAGTTGCTTTTCAAAAGTCACCATTTACCAATACTTGCTGAATCATCATCCTCCTCATTAATACTGTGTATCATTATCAGGTTCCTATTACTGCCTGTCAACTCAGGATCAACAACAAAAACTGGATTTTGACATTCAGGACTACACAAATACGTATCAAAATATAAGTATGGCTTACTAATATGACAGATACTTCATATTCTAAATATGAGAGAAACTGGAGTATTGCTTACTGGTGATAATTGTGAGGTATTTTACTTTCATATTATGTTCATATTCTGTTTGTATTTCAAAATCTGTAAATTTTTTTTTTTTTTTCTACTTTCAAAGAGCTTTAAAGATTTCAGAAAAGTGTTTATTTGGGATTTTGTTCCATCACAAAAAAAGGATAGCTTAGCACTTAGTAATGCAAGTGGTTTCTTTTTCTCAGACTTATATTAAAATGTTGCTAAAAATTACCTGGAGATTTTCTGCTAGACATTTACTTAAACTGTTTATTCACTTCTTAAGCAAAGAAATTAAAAGGATCAGGAGCACAGACATCTAAAGATGTATGCCAGACATTAATTCCAAGAATTGTACAGAAAACAATACGCATTTACAGAAGCGCTTTTGCTCTTTGACTGTCATTGGTGTGCTCCAAAATCTTTTTTCATCTCTGTTACTTTTGTCAATGGTCATTACTGCTTTGCACGTGTCTCCTGAAGCTTAAAGTACCTTGGCTATTTGTAACATGGCTAACACCCATAGGTATGGAGTATAGAAGCTGACTTTTGAGGCAAAGAAGTTGGACATTAACGTATTGTGGATACATATGGCTTGGATTTCCTGAGTGCATGTCTGTTCAGGTCTTTACTCAGTTATTCAGTGTGCTGGGATCTGAGTCCGTCCAGCTCTCCAGGAGGTCTGAGAACCTCAGCAGTATCACTCCATCTTCTGCTTAAACACAAAGCCTTGCTCCTGGAAGAGCTATCATATATAGCCTTTTTGGTGTACCTGGTAGAGCTTTCAGTCATTTTTCAGATACAAAATGCTTACAAAAGCAAGCAATGCATTTTCTCCCTGCTGGCTTTCTGAAATCTCACGTTGGGAAGAGCACTTACCACGTATTTCATATGAACAGAAAGCTTTCAGTAATGACTGGTATTTCTGAGTCTACTGCAGCCAGTGCAGCTGTTGAAAGTGTCATTGTGGATGGCACAAATAGGGTAGGATTTTGAGCAAGACCAGGCACCACCTGACTTTGATATTAGTTGAAAAGGAAAAAAATAAAAAAGAAGCAATAGGATGTTTGAAGAATAGACAACCTGTTAGGTGTAAATGCATAAAATGGAACAAAAATAGAAAAGTGTTATTACTGGTTCTTGAAATCATCGGTAAAATTACTTTATTCAGAATACTAGCTGGAAATCTATGGATTTCACAGACTCTGTGATTGCATTTCACATACCCATGAGGAGAATTTTGAACAATCAGGCCAACCTTAATATTTCTGCATTGAGGTGTTGGTATAATTCTTTGACAGTGTCTGTTGAGAGATTGAAATGTCCCTACTGTTTTCCAAGTCAAATTTTTATTATTATTACTGACTAGATTCACCTTCTGTGCCCAGTTTTTTATCAGTTATGATGGAAGTACAAATACTTTTTCTATAATTAGATGGGACTAAAAATAATTCTGACAATGTGTTGCCTCACATCTCTGCATAGGTCTTCTACCTTCTTCATCTGGACAGAATTTGGGAGCTTTCTTCTCTTTCTTACACAGATGTTAGCCTTGTTTTTCTCCTTTGTTTCTTTCTATGTTTGATTTTTATTTTTTTTTATGCTCTGTTTCTTTACTCCTTCTCTTACATCATCTTCTCTATTTTTTCCTTTTTACCACTCATTTTTTCTCATCTTTCTGGGTTTTTTTATTCTTTGTTTGCTTTTCACTTGTATCTTATATAGTGCAAGATCACCTAATGTTTCTGAGTTTTAGTGTTCACGAAATGCTCTACTACAAGGTTGCCTTGGGAACTAAGGGAAAACCTAATTTTAGAACCTGTGGTGCCTCTTGAGGTCAATGGTCATTTGTTTATCTAGAGAAATTAGAAAAAACATCCCAAGGAAACTGCAGGGTCTGAACTGGGCAATTAGAATAGAGAGAATAAAGACCACAGAATGAAATTGGTGTGTATGTTGCTTTTACTGTAGCTCAACAAAGTGATCACTGTTAATTGTTTCACTGTGAAGGAGACAGTATTTTATATATGTGTATACATATGTTTATATACATACACCATCTGTAAACCTTGAAGGATTTGTTTTACTTTGTGCTTGAAAAATAGGTTTAGGATTAATATGATTTCTATTTGTATTTATTTCACAGACCGGTATGGATAGGGCCATTATGTTAACTGTGTGTTAACTGTGGACGTTGCTGGCATCTTAACTAAATACGGTAGCACCAGGTAGCTTCAGACATTTCTTACTCTCAAACTCTCAACTGCACACAATTGTGGTACTAGCCAGTCTATGCAGTCTGCTTACATGTTATTAGTGCTTATTCATGTGAGGAATTTAATCCCTTTCCAGTATTTCCCATCACTGACATTGAGTCTTGTGTAGTTGTACCTCAAAGTTGCTTCTGAGTACCACCTGTCAGACTTCATGAAAGCCTGTTCAGAGATGTGATTGTATTGGAGCACAGAAAACAGATATCTAATAGGTCTTTAACTGAACGAATCATGCGTATTTTTTATGCAGGGAATAAATCACAAGATAGTGGGATTGCAGAGATGGAGGAACTTCCAGTTCCACATAACATCAAAATAAGTAACATCACATGCGATTCCTTCAAGATTTCTTGGGACATGGATTCTAAATCCAAGGACCGCATTACTCATTACTTCATCGATCTCAACAAGAAAGAAAACAAGAATTCCAACAAATTTAAACACAAGGTAACTTTCATTTAAAAATCAAGATGGAAATACTTGATTTTGAATAGATGAATCTCAGTGTTTTATTAACCATTCAAAGCCAGACCATGGGAAACAGGTATTGGACATCCAGCAAAGGTGGGTTTTTATTAATCTGATTGACTTTTTTTATACTCAGAATATCTTCTCCATCTCTAGCCTATGCTTGTGTACACACAAATACATTTGTTTCATAGAGAACTGAACACTACCTTTTCTATTTCATTTGAAAACAGTTTTGGAACCTGTACAATGTATTGCAAGACAGACATTTTTATTCCTGACTAGTTCTTAATCATTATTTAAACAATTTATGTATTCTATGCCTGTCCTTGTTCAGTGACAGACTCATGAGAGCAACATGTCATTTCAACAGAAGAGTCACAAATTCTAATGCACGTCTAGGAAGGCTTCCAGCAATTTTAGTTTGCAACATTCAGCACTGTGACCTGAATATTCATCTGGCCTCTTTCCTCAAGCCACTGATGCAGGGATATATTGAATGCATTGCAGAATCTGTACTTATCAAATCCAGCAAAATTTGCTTTGACCTCAGAATAGTTGAAATACTGAGATATCTAGAGAAACGTGGAATGAGATAGAAGATTAAACAACACAATCATCTGCAAATTTAAAAACAATGTTGGCAATATCTCTAAAAGATAAGGTTTGCCAAGGCACAAATAACCATCCAGACAAATATGAAAGCTCTAATTCTATCAACACCTAAATTACTATTGGTTTATAAACCAGTGGGATAACCAGAAAATACTTCCACCAAAAATAGCAGGTGTATAGTTTTCATGTTTCCTTACTTGAGTTTTGGGTTTTTTTAATGGAATGGTTGGAAGTAACATATACATTAAGTAAGTGTAATGAAAAATCACTTACTACTGCTTGAAATCGAGAATTTTGCATGTTTGGCCAAGATGTTGCAGTTGCTAACATCAGCCTGTGAAGCACTACCGAATTTAATGTTACAATAGGCATTTATTATGACCCATTTTTAATTATAATAGCAAATAAAGTAGGCTATGTTTTGGTTTTCTTACTGTTATTACTTTTGGACTAACAGCCTTTGGATTTGAATTCCCATCTTATATTGCAGGAATAAATATACCTTCTAATATAAATGCTTACTAAGATGGATTCTTTTTGATTTCTTTCATTTTATTAATCTACATGTTTTTTCATTCATGTGCAAAGTGGTATAAAGTTGTAAAATTTGTTTTTGTAAAAGGTAGAGCCACCCTAGCAGATCAAACACTATATACACTTCAAAATCTGTATCACAATGATGAGGCTAGTGTTAAAATGGAGAAGAAAAAAAAAAAGGATCTTGGTAGTGTAATAAAGATAAGCCATTAGATTTATTTTGTTTTTCTCAGCAATTCCCTAGCTTTTTACTGTGATGAAGTATGTAGTCAAAGGAGAGAGGTAGTTGGTTTTGTAAAAACAGGAGACTAAAGTCTATCAATTAAAATAATGAATAAGTTGGATGTCTTGTCAGAATTAACTTAAAATTTCTTGGTACTAATTGTATTAGTGACTTGGTAAAGCTTTTGTTTGGTTGGTTTGGTTTTTTTCCCCGGCCAGAATGATGGAAATCCAGACAGCAGACAGGGTGGGCAAGAGAACTGCGCATACTGAATACTCTAACAACTGTCTGTGCCAGAGCACGTTGGTGTTTGCTTTCATGCATCTTTAGTACTAAGTAATTTTTAACACACTTTCTAGAATGAGTTTTTGTTGAGAAATTAAAAATTGCTCAAATTCAAAATTTGCCCTAACCCTAGTATGGTTAAAGACAAGCATCCTTCCTCCCTATAAGGTTAGTTATATGAGTTGCACAGCTGAAGCTCAGCAGTAGATCTGCTGGGTAGGGAGCTGATAGCCTGGCAGCTGCAGCACCAGGGACTGAATCATCCCAGAATCCAGAGGGGACTGAATCAGCCCCCACCCATCCATTGCCTTCATAACAAAGCTGTTGTATAAAGGGGAAGGATATCACTGCCCTTTCACCTAGCAGAGCTTTTTAGAAAGAAAAAAGTGAGCACTACGACTTAGTTATAAAAAAGAGCATTGGGACTTACTCTCAGGAGTCATCCATTCCACAGTCAGGCTGTGGAAGGAGACAGGCATTTCAGGGGGGAAAAAAATCATCCTTACTTAGCTTACAGGTAGGGTACATCACTGTCTGCAAGTGCCTGTCTCTCTCACAGGTGATAAACACAGATGATGAGCTTAAACTATTTTCTAACTTGGAGAGAGTTAATGTTAAGTCTCAGTTTGCTCACACAGCTGTGAGCAAGTCACTCGGGATATAGACTTAACCTGATAGATGCTGTACCTCAGGAAAGGGGGCTGTTTGTTTCCTTGTGTACCCAGGAGAGCATACGTGAATGATTCATCCTTTCAGTAGTTTTTCTGTTGGCAAATATATAAAGTATATTCAGCATATTTAGGGTGCGTATAGGTTTATTATTTATGACTACTGTCATCATATCTGTGAAGGAGGAGGTTTGTATTGGTACTAGTATGTAAAGACTAGAATTCTAGTAAGACTTTGTCTTTTTCTCAGTGCAATTTGCATACCTCCCCTCTTTTTTAAGATACAGAAGTATGATTATTCCCATGTAATAGGAAATGAGGCTCAGATATTTAGCAAAACTAGGACTAGAACCTGGGTGTGCTGAGTTCCCACAATGTGTCCTACGAACAGACCTGGCAATGGGAAGGGTAAGATGAAATGGGAAAAAGCTGAAAATTGAAAGCTGCTTCTTTGGCAACGAAAAGGGACTGCAAAGCAGGCATCTTTTCCCAAAAAGGAGAGAGGTAGTGTGACTCGTATACCTTGCTGCTTAGTTATTCAGTGCTTCCAGGTTGTTCTTGGAAATTATTGCCGTCTAGGTACCTTTAGAGTTGTCTGGAGGGTGGTGGTGGAGCAGCCATCTGCCACTCCAGAATTCCGGCTGTCCTTGAGCTGGCATGTAACCTCTTTTGCACTTCTTTGGAGGCTCAGCCAGAGCTGAGCAGAAAAGAGATGAAAGGAAGAAATGGAGAATCCCCAGAGAAATTTCAATGTGAACATTTGAACATTTTCTCCTGAGGTCAGTATAATGACCTTAAAAAAAAGAAAAAAGAAGTGTTGGCTTAGAAAAAGAACAACAGATTAGAGTTATGAAAAGCATCATATCTGCCCCTCCTCACCAGCTGTGCAAGAAATAAAACCCTCTATTTAATGCAGTTTAGGTAGTCTGCCCCTTTTTTGGTACAGTTTTAAGAGTTGCCTGATACACAGCTGGAAGGCAAGGCTTTGATGCATGGGGGCAATGAGGCTTTTAATGTTACATGAAAACTGACAAAATTAATGGGGGCAAAAACCACCACTGGGTTGTGGGCACAGAGACCTGACCCAGGTGGAGCAGTTGTTACCATAGCCAAAGAAAAGATGACAGGAAGACTAATGATTGTAACTGTAGCAGCTGCTGACTGCATTAGCAGTAGGAAACTCAGTCCAGTGGGATGCCTTTGCAATATAGTTCCAGGGTGGTATCTTTAAATGTCTTTTGGGGTTTCTTTTATTTTTCCTTGTAATTTTTCTCTTATCTTTTATATATTATTTATGCCAGAGTGCACAACTGAATCCTTTAGAGAGAATGTTTCCTCCCAACTGTTATTTGATTCAAATGAGAATTAGCAAAAAAGAAATCATGACAACAAAATCTTACCCTTGATTATCAGTCAATCATGTTTCAGTTCTTGTAATATCACAAGCTGCTAATTTTACAGTTTCTTAATACAGAAAAAATAAATAAATACAGCAAAAAAACCCTCAACCTTTTAGGTCTTGCTCATAGATCATGAACAGAAAATGTCTTTTTTCTATTTCTTTTTTCCTTAAGGGACTACTGTGCTAGTATTTATAGGTGGACAGCTATGGATGTTATCTAAAATGCCCACTTTTCATGTGGCAGCCATCTTACTATTCTGTGATTACTGATAAATATCCAAGAGTAAATACCTCTCTCACTCTATCACAGCTCTTCAGGTACACTGTGCAGAGAATCATTCAACTCCACTGTGAGTCCTTTCACCCACAGTTCTAGCATAAACTGTCCAGTTCTTCAATTTTTTTCTTCCCCTTGGTGGTCTACGCTGCAGTCTTTGGTACTGTAGAAATTAGGTATTTCCACAACGAGCAGCTATTCCTCTTTGTTGCACTATAGTGCGATACACTGGAAGAGCAAAACAGAGTACCCGAAATGGTGGCGGGGTGGGAAGTAAGCAGTGCAACGACAGGCACAAACTATCTAGCTGTATGTTTGGCTTGTTCTGGCCCTTCCTGTACATAAGGGTATTTTGATACATGTAAAACACACAAAGTTACTTTGCAACACATTTAATTTTCTCTGTCCAAGTTTGGTTTGGAAGATATCAACAGCACTATAGGTGGAGTCATTGATGGCAGGAGGAATTTTGTTTGGTTACACTGACTGAAAGAAAACAATGGCAGTGAGAGCACAAGAAGCTCTTAAATTGAGATATCCTTGTGCTCAGTAGTGTGTCTTTCTCTGTTTGCATACTTAAGCACAAATGGCCCTAGTCTGAATTATATATTTGGGCTATATGCAATAGTATCAGTCTGTAGTCACTTGGAACTAATAGTAACTTATACATGCAAGTTATCGCCCTAGCTCTTAGAGCAGACCTTAGACCATTGTCCTGGGCTGCTCTGTTAACTTTGTTGCACCAATGAACTGTGAGAAGTAACTAAGGTTTCCACAGAAGAGCTAGGGGTTGGGGATTACATTGCAAAAACAATGGGGTGGTAGATTGGTTTGGTTACACTGCTGACTTGTGTGTTGTTTTGTCTTTTTGTTTCCATCAGGATGTACCCACTAAATTGGTGGCCAAAGCTGTTCCTTTGCCGATGACAGTCCGCGGGCACTGGTTCTTGAGCCCAAGAACAGAATACACAGTAGCAGTGCAGACAGCATCAAAGCAAGTTGATGGCGATTATGTTGTTTCTGAGTGGAGTGAAATCATTGAGTTTTGCACAGCAGGTAATATTGCTGAGGAAACATGCACCACAGGATGTATGCATGCAATTAATGCTGGCTTTGCTGCCTGAGCGGGTTAGCCATCTACCAGTGCCAGCTAGGCTGGTACAGTTATAACAGCCACACCTGGAAACTGGAATTCTAACTTTAGGCTTTGTATGTGCTCGGGTTTGGCACGTTAATGAGAGGCAGCTGGACTGCCCCTTTGTTCCACAATAGTTTCTGCCCCAAAGTGCTGTGCCTGGCACCACTGCATGTCCCAGGCTAGGAAAGAAGACTGCTGAACCGAAGTGGAGCAGGGCCACTTGTGTGCCTGTTGCTGGCTACTAGCACTGTGGAGAAAAAACAGAGTGGCAGCTCCCTAACAGACAGCTTGCTTAAGACATTCTGCTGCTCTCCCTTCTCTGTATGCTGCAAAGCCTGAGCACCACCAACACCCTGTCTCAAGGATCAGTTTTAGCCTGCCATTGATTTATAAGTCTCTTCCTTTGGATGTTCATCACCTAGTGCCAATGTGCTTGCCTGTGTGAAAGCTGAGTGCTGAAGCAAACCTTCTACAAATCCCCTGTTGGTTGAGATGCCATTGAGGCTGCGTCCTAAGCAAGCTTTTTTAGTTTTGTTTAGAATTGTTATTGGCTCACAACCAGGTACATTCTCGCAAACAGTTTATCAAATGACATAAGCCAGAGAGGGCAGTTCTAAGCTCCTCTGCAGTCCCAAACACAAGGAAACCAGCTCTAACACAGGAAATCCTGAACTGAAAGTTGCTGTAGGCTTGCAGAGTATTTGTGGGGAAAGGAGTGGGGAGAATCAAACGTGTGTGTGTTCCTGCCATTTCTCTGTTGCCACTGTTGGAAACTTGTGCTGGGCTCTATAGTTTCTGTATAGCTGCTGCATAATGTGAGGTATGTTACCCAGGCTCTGTTCCTAATTTTAAGGTTGCACGTCTGTGTAGCTTTTGGAGAGTTTTGTGAGTTTTCCTGCCCCCCCATACTAGCAGATTGTCTTTTCTTTCCAGATTATTCAAAAGTTCACCTAACACAGCTATTGGAAAAAGCTGAAGTGATTGCAGGCCGTATGCTTAAACTGTCTGTTTTTTATCGGAATCAGCACAAAGAATACTTTGATTATATCAGGTAAGAAAGTAAATATATGCAAAACTGTTTGGCAAATTAAGGGAAAATAAGTAAATGGAGGCAGCTGAGCTAAAGCTACAGCAGAATGTCTGTATGCTTCATTGCCAGTTCAGAAGAAGGGAAAAAATAAAATATAACCCATTTCTTCCACCTTGCTTAACTCAGCACTTTTACATTAGGCAATAGAAGTTTGTGTTCTGAAGCAGAAACTGAATTACTCACAGGGTCTCCAGCCTGTTTAAAGTGCCTGTTATCATAACGGAATGTTCAGTAGCCAAATACTTCTATTGTACTAAGAAACTCAGAGATGTCTAGTAGTAGGAGTGCACAACTGTGTGCATAGGCTTTTGCCTACATATGAGTTCCATCTCAAATATTTGCTCTCCACATACAACCACATATGCCCAAATGTAGTAATTGGGGTTCTGCAGTCCAGATGTTAATTTACAGGTAGTGTGGGGAGAGGGGATGATGTTTAGACAATTTTACAACACTGCTTCAGTTGGAATGAATAAATGGGATAGCTGGAGGTAGGTCCCTTATTCCTGTTGGAGACCCAGTGTGCCTTTGCACGCGCAACCGGAAGCATCATGACAATAGAAAAAAGATGACTTCTCAATACAAGGAGTCGAAGCTCATGCGCTGGCTCAGCAGGAGCATCCGCCACACAGAGGTAACCTTCCACCGTTAGAACATGGATGAGAGGTAAGCAGTGTGTCGACATCTGTTTCAGCACGATGTCAGAAGGATGTCAGCATGGGCTATGGTTCTTTAATATGCATTGAGAGATGGGGCTACTGCTGTGCCACATAATTCCAGTTTTATGTTGGTGTCTAGAACTGAAAGTTTTTTAAAACTGGTGAAGAAAAAAAATACTTGAGGGAATCCAGCTCCACAGAGCAGACTCCACCACCCTTGGGAACGTTTCCACTTTGTAGTCCTGAGTATCTGCTCGATTCCAGGAGTGTCTTGTACATTCCAGAGCATGGGGTTTGCTCTTTCCCTTCTGTGTATTGGAAGAATTATTTTATTGCACATAGTGACAAAGCTGCAAAACTGAATGGAGGTAGAGAATGAATTGCAGTTGTTGAGGCTCTTTGAAGACCTCGTAAATCTCTGCTGCCATCCTGGACTAGATCCCACAGAAGCGAAGTGCCTGTGGTGGTTCTGATTCTCATATAGCTTTCTTTTCAGCTATGTAATCATAGTGCACCTTTGTGTTCATAGACCTTTGAAAATTGCCACTGAGGTGCATTTATAGCTGTGGTTTAGGCCTTGTACTGCCAAACGGGATTCTAATGGATTGCGCTGTACCTTTTCCCCTCCCTCCTGTTACGTTCTTTCTTGCTTTGATACAAATAGAGACAAGTTTGTTTGTTTTCCTTTCTGTTAGTGAGTTAGAGAGAGAGAGAAAAAGCTGTGTTTTACCAAGTCAGTAGGAAGATAGAATATCTGTAACCGTCTGATGATGGGCACCTTTTCTGATCAGAAATGTACTAATATGGTCACAAGGGCTAGTCCTTCCACAATGCACCCTTCTGAATGGTACCTTAAAAACCCTAACCACATGCTTCCTTTTAGGAAAAATTCCTTGTCATACCGCGCCTGCCAATGGCCTCTGTGGTGTCATTACTAGTAAACAAGCTTGGAAAAGCTTATAGAGTAGCTCTAGTAGCACTGGCAAACAAGCAACTGTCACGGTGCTAAAGCAGCAACCGCGAAATACGGGGTTTAAAGTGTGAGCTTCTGAGTAGTGTTCATGTCACTCTGCTGCTCATCTCGGCTGGGAGCGCCATAAAGCAGCTCGGGTCCCCGGGAAGAGTGACCTATAATTAGCCTAATTGGCCACTGGATGTCAGTATCTTGCCACAGAAATAAAACCAAGAAGCCTGGCTTTGCAGGTTGCAGAGACGGTAGTTATTCAGGCTGGGTTTTTTCTCCCTTAGAAATCGCTTTAGTCATAAAATACCAATTCTACACAGCCGCCCCTACCCCCCCCCACCACCATCGATGTCTTATGAAATAGGGCTTGAGACAATAACTATGTAGTATTTGAACGGCCCAGAAAACTTTTGAAATTTATCTTAGATACACTGCTGAGGAGATTTGAAATAATGAAAAAATCACAGTTAGAGACATTACTGAGTTGATTTAGAGCTGTTTTGTATGTATACCACTGAATTTATTTGCTTTGACTGCTACCTTCCGCTTTAACCAAGTAAAACCTTCTCCCACACAGCACCTTTTTACCAAGTTAAAAGCAGAGGGAGAACAGTCTTTCTCAGCTAGCTTCCCCTCTCCTCAAAAAAAAAAAAAAAGAAAAAAAAAGAGGAAAGAAGGAAAAAAAGAAGAAAGAGTAAAAGTATAAAGGCATTTTCCAAGGGTGCCTAGTAAATCTGGTGTTTTTCAGGACTGACTGACTTACAAATGGGAATGTTTCCCTTTCTGGTATCACACGGTTGCAGGTGCAGAGAGAGCCAAAGCTGTCGCGATGGCACTTCCAGAGAGGTGTAGGGCACAAGTTCTGGGGCACATCCTGCTATACATAAAATCTCAGGTGCTAAGGAGGATTAGATGGGATGTTTTGGACTGTTCTCCTAAATTTAGCAGCCTAATGCTGCTAAGTGCAATTTATTGGGATTTAGGGTTTTTAAAATTCACTTGCTACATTGAACTTTTCTTTTCACTGGAACCAAATTGAGCTCAGCTTGCAAAAAAAGAGCGTTAGTCTTGTACATTTTTTTCCCCTTGGTACTAGTGTCTGCAGAAGCTGGATAGCAACCAAAGTGGAAACTAACCAAATTGCCTAATACTCTGTGCCCAGCTCTGCTCTGATTGAAGTCAGCAGTAGACAAATTAGATCTGAAATTATCATTTTGGGGAAAAAAACTATGGCAGACAGTACATTCCTTCCTATAAGCTCTCTGAAAAACATGGTTCAGAAATAACTTTCACTGGCAGTTTTCTATATGAAATATATACTGCCTATGCTAAAAATACGCATTAACAAACAGTATATTTAGCATATTGAGACTGACTTGCAATTTTCGACATGTGATTAAACTAAAAAGTGTTTATTGTTAGAATTGTAGTGGAAGGCTGAACAAATCAGCTAATTAAAGATACTGGTGGTTTGGGGGCTTTTTTGTTTGTGCTGTTCTTCGCCTGCATATAATACCCACACAGCTCACAGCTGCCAGAGAAGCCAGCCTGGGAAAGCAGATTTTCCCCTTGAGCAGGAGGAATTATTCTAGCTCTTTCCGAGTCTGGCATCACTTGATTTTCTTGGTCCTAAGATTGTGACACTAACCACAGTTTTCAGTTTAACGGTTTTCCTTTGTGTCCCTTCAGTACTGTTACCAAACAGCACGACGTCCTAACTTCTTCCACTTTTTCTTGAACATGTGTTACAAAATAAACAATACCAGTCATTCATTTGTAGAGAGCATCATGGGAATGCTATGCAGCCCTCTGTTAAGGATAACAGTGGCAGCCATGGCTCTCCGATCAGTGGGAAGCTGGAAGGCATCTTCTTTAGCTGCAACACCGAGTTTAACACTGGGAAGCCTCCACAAGATTCACCTTATGGAAGATACAGGTTTGAGATTGCAGCTGAAAAACTCTTCAACCCAAATACTAACTTGTACTTTGGAGACTTCTACTGCATGTACACAGCCTACCACTACGTCATTCTCGTTATCGCCCCCGTTGGATCACCGGGAGACGAATTCTGTAAGCAGCGCCTTCCTCAACTAAATATAAAAGATAATAAATTTCTGACCTGCGATGAAGAAGACGGTGTCATGGTTTACCATCATGCCCAGGATGTTATTTTGGAAGTAATTTACACTGATCCTGTGGATCTCTCCCTCGGCACAGTTGCAGAAATTACTGGTCACCAGCTAATGAGCTTGTCTACTGCAAATGCAAAGAAAGATCCCAGCTGCAAGACCTGCAATATCAGTGTTGGACGTTAAAACTTCCCTGGTTACTTAGGAGCCTTCAAACCTCTGTTGCCCATTTCCATAGTCAGACATTTTTGTCAGAAGCATGCACATGCCGCTGTCACCAAAAGCAAACACGAGTCTTCAAAATCTCCACTAGCGTTTTTAGTATTTCTTCTCTCCCTCTTTCCCTTCTGTTCCCCCGATGCTTTAATGGTTAGAAGTCCTGGATTTCTTTCTGGCAACCATTTATACCTAGATGCTGCAAAAATTGTTTTCTGTTTCTTGCCAAACATAACAAAATCCTATATAAACTGCTTTAGCAAAATAAAAATAACAGCTTATATAAATGGTGTTTAAATATGCATTCATTTTAACTACTGAACAAATACTGGGATAACTCCAAACAGCATGAAAGGTTGTAATTGCAGCATGATTTAAACTTCAGAGCCTAGAAATGTCAGCACTTCCAACGTGTTGTTTGACAGTGTTATTTATGTTATTTATATTAGCTAACTGAAAACAGAAACTGTGTCTCGACATAATAAATATAATAGAAAAATATTTTATTTGTACTGTTGTATAAAATATTATACAATCATATAGAATATATAGATTACATTTTAATATCAATTGTATACATATGTCATGAAATCATTTTCCCTTATCAAAGATGTAGTTTGTAAACTTCAAATAGCTCTGTATCTGTTCCTGTTGCTCTAGATGACTTTAATTAAAACAGATTTACGAAGGAGACCATTTCTGATTCATAAAAGTTAAGTTATAAATTATCAAGTCAGTACACTGAAACAACAAACCTCAGAGAAATAAAAAAATTCCTTTTTTAGTGTTCATACTTCTTCCTCCAAACTACTTGAAAATGTGTACGTCTTCAAAATCATGCCAAGTCATAACATACAATATAAATACAAACATGGTTGGTACATAATGGGCTTTATAAAATGAAAATCTTCTTACCAAGATAGAAAACAGGTTGCTTATACTACGTGGTCAATACAAAATGACAGTTAAAGCAAAACACTAAACATGATTCAACTTATTTGAGTCCTTTTTTTTTTTTTTTTTTTTAAATTATTCTTCCTTCCTTTATGTCTGGGCTAGGTATTTCCCAGAATCCCTGCTTTTCATTTCTAGTACAAAACCCACTGATAATCCTTCCGTTTGTTAATAGTCCACTTTTCACACAAATGGTCTATCACAAATAGTGAAAAAAAAATCTCCTTAATAGTACAAAGTGTGGTGCTCTGAAAGTTAAGAAAGATGCATAATTCCAATGGAAAAAAATATCTTTTTTATAATCTTATTTATAGTAAACAAGAAGTCTAGCGTTCCTCATCAGATAACTGTGACACTCAATTATATACCATGTACTTTATCTATCCAAAATATCTTAGCATAATGCAATAATCTAGTCTGGTTTTAATATATATATGTGGCAATTTATAACACAAGAAATACTTTGACATTTTACAAAGTGCATGCGTCTAAATGAGCTTTGGTAGTTAGAAAAGCAAATGTTATAGCATCAGGCAAAATAAAGTGCAAAGTTTAATACATAAATCAAAATTAGCATGTAGTTGATCTATTTACTGAATTTTAAGTACCATGAGCCAGGTCCTGTGAACCATAGTGAAAAGGACAGCAGCCAGTACATTTGTTTTATCTCTTCCCAGGAAACCGTATCTATTTTGTTTTGCCAAACATTTTCTCTTATTTCTAAAAAAAAAAAAAGTTCCATTTGGCAGTCATGTTCCATCCTTCTTTTTTTGCATAGGCAGCATCACTTTGCCCTACTCCCAGAATTTTAGACCAAATCCTGGCACAGGTTCTTTGTATGCACCTTTCTTTGAAGCTGCTGGAATTCAACAGCAATGCTGTCTTGAAAGATAGCATACGTTCATGAGTTTTTCGCTCATGTTTCTTTTAATATCTATCTATCTAGTGAATTGGCACATTGAGAACCGACATTAATAGTTCATTATAGTGCCTGTTAATTCTGGAAAGAAAGGTGTGGTACATTGTCATGTACTAAAAACCTGGAGAGCATTTCCTCATGCTTTTTAAAACTAAGAGCAGGTCAAACTGACAATCTACAATACTTCAGCGTCCTTTTAATTTCTAGCATTCTCACAGTGCACTTCAAGGCTTTTTCAAAAGGAAAAAAATATATACCGTAGTCCACTCACCCGTGCTTAATTAATAGTCTTGCATATTGCTGTCCTCTCTCATCCCAGCTAGTATAATTGGTAAAGTGCATCAAAAATCTCAGTGTGTCAAATAATTGTGCAGCAGACCAAGACCTGTAAAATTACTTCCTCTTTTTCATTACGTGTTTGTTTGCTTGTTTTTTTGCTAAAGAACAGTATCACAGCATTGCATTCGCTTCAAATTGTTTTGGAAATATCATGCTTGCTGATGAGAACCTCCAAGAGCCTGATTTTAGCTTTCATGTGCTTGTATTCGGAGTATTCTTCAGCCATTGGCACCCGATCTTCTTTTTGAGGACTCCTATGAAAAGCAAATAAAAGTGCCATCACTTTTATCAGTAAGAGGAGAAACAGTCTTTAAAATTAATTCTGCAACAACTAATGAGAATTGGGTTGGATTTTTTTTTTTCCTAACTGTAGGTGACTAAAGGTAATATTTGACAGGATCAAAAAGCTCTAGTAGGCAGAAATGAAATAACAGTAATTAAAATACTCAATTTTCATATACCAAGTAATTTTCTTTCTTGTCAGCCATGCAAGCATGACAACTTCATTCTCAAATGTGCAGAGAAGTTATTACATAGTGCTTTGAAAACTGTTACCAGAATACTCCATGTCCGTATCATCCGTGGTTTTCAGCAAAAACGTTTGCTAAATGAAGGGAGAAGGATAAACGGCGAGTGTAAAGTAGCCAGTATTGTCTATGGGTGAAAGAAACAGTGGTTCCTGCTTTCAAATCTGGCCTTTAAAAGTGGCCCAACTGCCAAGTGTAATCCCTGCAGATTGACATCCTCAGAAAGACTCTTTAGCAGCCTCCCTTCAGCTCAGGGTTTATACCTTCCAGGCATGTCCTGGAAGCTCCCCAGGTCCAGACTGTCCTCAGGGATGCCCACATCCCAGAGGAACTAAACAGGGAGGTGGACATCTCCACAGAGACCAGACACCTCCACGGTATCTTCCAGTCCCTAGCAGCAGCTTTTCTGGCCTGCTCCCCTAAGAGTAACCACCCTAGCAGGAGCAAACAGGTCTGTATAAGAGCCCAAAGGGGAGAAGGAGAGGGCTTTTGTTGAGCTGGTTATTTACCTTCCTGTCTGTTTATAGAATTGTTCCTCAAACTCTCTCAGAGCTTTGCGAAGCCTTTTCTTATCTGCTCTTGTTTCTCGAAGATGTTCAAGCAGAACGGGCCTGTAAAACAGAGACAAGAACATGAAACCCCCAAGTGCTTGGAAGTATTGTAAAGGCTGTGGCTTTGGGTAATAAGCAGCTGGCTGCTACGGACCACGGCAGGCACTGATCTCAGTGCCCCGAGATGTTCCACCACATCCCTCCAACTATGGATATAACTGGCAACACGCGATAAACAGTTGTGCTCCTTCCCTTTTACTAGTATTCTCACTCTTCTAATAAAGTGAAGGCAGAGACTCTATGGACAACATGGGAGGAAAAGCTTTCAGGATTGAGTCTTACTGGTGGTCTTAATTCTGTGTGGAATTAATGGAGTTGACAGGGCTCAGAATCTCACAGGAAGTGCTTTGCATCTCTTGAACTGAATTAATAAAGTCAATGTCCAAGCCCTACTCCTAAAAGCAGCTGTTACCAAACATGACTGTGATGCAGTGGAAATGCTAGTGGTACCCAGAATCAATATTTCTGGAGGCCATGTTTTAGCTGGTATTTGGAGAATAAGGTTTTTAGGCAGAGAAAGAATTCTGTTACGACATATGCAGCTGGTTGGTTGGGGTTTTTTTCTGTAATAACAAAAGGCACAGAAATATCTTCACAGCATTTGTGAGCAAACTATTGCATACATAGTCAAGTTACATAGAAAACAAAGACATTTTTATTTACTCTCAATTTTGTTAGAGCCTAGTCAACTTCATTTATGCATCTAAGCACTCCCAATCAAAACACAAGAAAAAGATACCCTCCCACAAGCTCTGAGATCACATCCGTTCCTGGAAGGCATATTCTTCAACAGGTTTCAGGGCTGAGTGATAACAGCCCATGTGCATCTTGAGATTTGCTGTCTCATGCAACCTGAAATTCTTAACTACAAAGCAGGAGGGCTTTATTTTGGTTTTATAATGGAGGGTAGGAGAGTGGTGGTAAGTTTTTTTTCTGGCATCCAGACACTAATAACTATTCTCATGCAAGGAAGAAATTGATTTTATACCCATTCCCTGGCCTCCCACGTGAACATGTATTGCATGATCCTTCACTCAGCTCCCCTGTTGCTGTTCATATGCCTGATGTCTCTGGCATTCTTACATCACTCACAGAGTCAATCCCAGTACACACACAAACAGAGGAGCAGATTATCCTGCGTGGCCAAACTGTGCTTTGGTTTATGACTGCTTTGTAAGAACATAAGTAGTTAGATATCTAAAAATTTTGTAGCAATTATAGGTAGGTCTACGTATCTTTACTATGCCATTATGTCATATCTACCACTCTGTATATGTAGTTGTATCTCCTATCTGCTCACATTCCTTCACCTTTCTCTTCACGGACTTGGCACAAAGTTCGTTCTTTGAATAAATAGCTCAAACCACAGGTATGCTGCCCAAACAACAAATATCATCTGCCTCTTTTCTCCCGTAAGAAAACACTGAGTCACTTCTTTGGTATAGAATATTCCCATGCAGTAAGTATGGATCATGTTTCATTTACAAAGTCTATATGAAATATTTTAAAACATTCAGGAAAAAAAAAAGACAGAACTTACATTGTTGCCTCGTGTAAATTGGACATAGACAAGGCTGTTTGCCTGAAAACTTTCTTTTCATCCAGAGGTGAAACATACGCAGGCTCACTCTCCTCCTGAGAGTAACACAGATGCTCATCAACAGGGAGGCAAGATATCGGACCGGATGATAACTCATGGCTGCTTTGAGAATGCTCTTCATCTGAGTCTTCCTCTTCCTGCTTGTAAAACGTAAAGCATTATTGAATTAGTTGTTTGCATTACAATACTAACAATTAATAGGATGACAACGTAAAGAATTGGGATCTAACTTCGGGATATATTCACGGAAATAGATTACACATATTGAAAGCTTTACCCAGGTCTACCCGAGATTGTTCACGAGAGCTCTCATGGGGCTCACTGAGTTACTGTGTGTTGTCCACCATGACTAAACAGGACAGAAGATGGCCCTGCTTCTGAGTATCTCCAGCCAGCAATTTACTTCTGTTTACACAAAAGCCTTTATAAGTGGCAAGGATTTAAAGAACATTCTGTATTTCTGTAAGCAGTGCAGTCTTGGTGGAACTTGTAGTCCTCTCATATACCATCTACTGTTTGCATTATGTCCAGAAATTCTGACTGTAACAAGACTCGGAGATAGAGATTCCACAGTTTTATAGCTACAAATGTTAACTACCAAAATAGAGTGATGTCACTCATTGTCTTCCTCATGTTCCTTCACCCTCAGAAGAAAAGTTGATCTTTTGAAACTAAAGCTTAAACATAAAAACTCCTAAGAAGTAAAGCACAAGGGAACGTCAGTTACATTTTTCAAATAAAATATCCGTGTGCATGTGTAAAAAGATTTAAAATTGGGTTTTTCAAAGCAATCTAAAGCTCCACTGTCATCTAACAAGGCAATAGTTCATAATTTTTAAAATCAACCCAGCCCCAATTAGTATTAGATTAGTATTTTTGATAGAGGCATGCTAATTAACTTCCAAATAGCCAGATTCTGCTACTTCTACTCACAGTGAGACCAGTGCTGTTACATTACATTGATATATTATTAAAGTACTACAAACAATATTTATGTGCTACGTAATTGATAAAAGCATTGACAATAAAATACAGAAGATAGATATAGTGACAGTATAGGGCTTCATGAAAAGAGATAAGTTTCATTCTGTGTTGCATATGTTAGCATAATAGAAAACTAGTGCCAGCCTTTGATCTCTTACCCCGTCGTTTGAAGTGATTGCCTCAGAAACTGCTGCCATACATTACAACCTCTGGCATGCTTAGAAGTTGAATTTCATAGAGCATTTGCTCTAGCTGAAATATCAACACCCTGTATTAACCAATGAGCAGATTCTTCAAATATCAGTAGTTCTATTGCTGCCAAACTGACATACAGGTTCAAATCAAACACAGCATTTAATATGTTTACTGGACAATGCATATGAATTCTTTCCAACTTACAATTGTTGTGATCAAAGATGGAGTTGCGAGAAGTTTCTTGATAATTCTGTATCTGTCATAAAGAGGTTTCATGAGACTCTTTTCTTGCTTAGTTACCTAAAGAGAAATCATAACAAAATATACTCCTCCAAAATTAAACATAAAAAAAAAAAGATTTCTCATTTGCTCCTGTAAAGCTAAGAAAGGTATTAGAAGAATATGACCTGATGTGTATTTTGCTTCCATAGATATTCCATGGGAACTGTAGTTTAATCCATACAATTTCTAAAAATGAAAATAGCAATCTATTTTCTAATGGAAAATACCCCACGTGGATTCCTCACTTCCTCGAGCCACATCACCCAGGCAGAGGGTAAACTATTCTCTGTCTCTTTCTGAAGATGCTAATAGAGTTGTAAGAGTTAAGATATGCTTCTACTGTGCATATTGCATTGACACCTCACTTACTTAACTGCAATAATGGCAACAGGTGAGCTACAGTAACATGACAGTCCGCCTGAGACAATATACTCAGCGGCCCAGTGGGATGGTGGGTGCTGAGAACACAGCTTTACAGCCTCAGTGAGTGAGGTGGCTCCATGCAGAATTGCTGTGTGCATCCCTCACTGGAACTGCCTTCCATGATCGGGATTAACTGTCTGTTCATGTAGTTTGTGCTTGCACTAAGTGCATTAGGAGCATTGATTTGGAGGAGAATATTGTTTTAGATCAGGTATTAAGAGCCTGATCCAGCCACAAATGTTTATAAATACAAAAATAAACCTTATGGAAACTAGGTGTGCAGTAGACTGACTTACTGGACTAAGGAAAAAAAAAGAGTAAATCCCACAAGAAAAAAAAAAAAGACAACAGAAAAACAACATGTTCCTCAGTGATTAAATGTCAAAACAGGGTCATTTCCAAACTAGTTCACCATCAGCCTCTGCTCCTCAACTCACATGCCTATCAGCACCCACTGGATACGACTGCACTGTCTTTTCGCACAACTACTGCACTACTGCATTGAAGCCCAGCTACACACGCTCCGATGAGTGACCACACGGCAGGTTTGAAGACACACATACTGGCTGATGGTATGGACAATAGTCCAGAGTTGCTCAGAAGCAGACAAATCCCTGGTCAGCAGGAGTAAGGGTGACAGTAGACAAATGCAGGTTGACGACACCGCATATGTCTGGCTGATTGAGTCGTTAGGGACTATTTCTAGAGGTATGCTTCACTGCAGAATGTCAGGGCTTGCCTATCCCAGCTAGTCCACTTCTCTTCCCCAGTCTTCATGTTCCATTTGATTGCAACACATTCAAGCTCTAGGAAATGCCAAACAAGCCAGAACAGATCATTTTTTGTTTTAAACCTAGTCAGTGCCCTCTCCATCTGACTACTCAGGTAAGTCTGGGTAAAGATGGTGTCATCCATACTATACATCAGCAGGGCAATCATCATCACCAGTGCTCTCCGCTGTGTTTCAAGGCTGCTGTAGTCATGATACTCTGAATATGCAGCAACTTGATAATTTTTTCTGATGGGTTCTCTCTTTGTACTCCCAAAGGAGGTTTATACAATAACTGTGACATTGTCTAGGACTGAATTTTGCTATTTGCTTTAAAAACAACAAAAAACCACCACCATCAACAAACACCACTAAAGTTTTTGCATAATAGGCTAAATTTCTGATTATTTTCTTGGAATCCCAGTACACTCTATTCCAATTAACCTTTTGATAATCCTATGGTGTGATATTTGTTAAGTGACAAGGCATGTCACGGGTTGCTAGCTCAAACGTGCACTTGCAGCCCAGAAAGCCAACCGTATCCTCGGCTGCATCCAAAGCAGTGTGACCAGCAGGTCAAGGGAGGTGATTCTGTCCCTCTACTCTGCTCTCACAAGACCCCACCTGGAGTACTGCATGCAGCTCTGGAGCCCCCAACATAAGGAGGACATGGACGCTCCATGTTGGAGCGAGTTGAGAGGAGGGCCACAAAGATGATCAGAGGGCTGGAGCACCTCTCCTATGAAGACAGGCTGAGAGAGTTGGGGTTGCTCAGCCTGGGGAAGAGAAGGCTCCAGGGAGACCTTATAGCAGCCTTCCAGTACCTAAAGGGGGCTTACAGGAAAGCTGGAGAGGGACTTTTTACAAGGGCATGTAGTGACAGGACAAGGGCTAATGGGTTTAAACTGAAAGAGTGTAGGTTTGGATTGGACATAAGGAAGAAATTCTTAACTTTGAGGGTGGTGAGGCACTGGAAGAGGTTGCCCAGAGAGGTTGTGGATGCCCCCTCCCTGGAAGCGTTCAAGGCCAGGTTGGATGGGGCTTTGAGCACCCTGGTCTAGTGGAAGGTGTCCCTGCCCATGGCAGGGGGGTTGGAACTACATGATCTTTAAGGTCCCTTCCAAACCAAACCATTCGATGGTTCTATGAAACATCTGAAGTAGGGAATCTTGAGGCTTCGGCAATCAACGTTCAATATTGTGAAAATCCATTTTCTGCACTGGGACAGCTCTTTGATAGCAGGCACCTGTTTTCTTAGCAAACGTCACCAGAGTGCCTCTGCCTGGGCAGTCACTCATTTGCCATCTCCAAGTCATCACTCCCCGGCTTTTACAAACTGTGTGAGCTTCCCCAGCAGATCTCTCTTTCCTGGATCCCTCCAGCTCTGAACTGGGCACAGGCCCTGTGCTTGCCACTGAGTTGGGACCTCACTGGCCTCATTCTCCAGCTGTTCTTGGTGCCCAGGATGCATGCAGACTCTTCACCCCTTTCCCGCAGGAAAATACATTGATATAGATACAAAGACTAAAATTTGCTTCTGTAAGAGACACAATTATTTAAGTATGCAACTCTGTGTGGAGTGGCTCCTGATTGCTTGTTTATTTTCAATGACAAAAAAAGATTTAGAAATCTTGCCTAACTTTCATGACCCTGCTTTAAATTCTTGACTGTTGCTGAGCTTTCTGTGACCTTAAGTCAGAGCTGTTTGGCAGTCTTAGGATTCCCTCATGGCGGCTTAGTATCACTGATCACCTCTTTCCTTATGTAGTTAGCATCTTCTTTCTTAGCTGATCATAGCGCTTCTTCAGCCTTGAGAAAAGGAACACCCTCTCTGACCCCCATGCTACAAAGCATGCCCTATTCTCTTTTCTATCTTTGAATCTTTAAGTCTCTTTTACCTCTATATAACACTAATAACTCAATTTCTTTTTTGTTCTCCTTCTTAGGAAATGAAATTTCTTCATACCCATAGATATATTCTATCCACCCCTCAGCTCTCATTCCAAGCCCAAAGAAGATGGACAAAAAAATTATTTTATCCAAGATGCAGAGAGATCAGATTCAGATCACAATCATTTTAACAGCTGGCATATTTTTGGACACGTGTTGGTGCCACTCCCTTTTCCCCTACGACAACAAGTACTAGTCAGAAACAGAGACAGTCATAAGAATACAGACTTAGACATCAAACAGGAATTCTCAGCTGTGTATAGACAAATTTTCAAATCATCCTCTCACCAATGTTTGTTTTGTACCTACATTCAGCAATGAAGTCCCTTGAAAGGATTTTAATTAATAGTTTTAAGTGCTGCTGTGAAATAAAGGAAAACACAGATGACAGGTCATGTCATTTTTGTAGTTCACATCTCAGATGGTGCCCTATAAACCTTTCTCAGCTGCTAAGCATTCTAATGTTTCATACGTCATAGCAGAGCTACAGTATGCATGAGCCAAGTCTGCTGTGGATGTACAATCCTCCACCTTTATCATCAAACCCTGCAACTTCCAATCATGAAGAGAGATACAGGGCCTCTAGAAACTTGCCCTTTTATTTTATTTTTTAAAATATAAACCAAATTCATCAGTGTCAGGCAACAACATTTATACCTGAAATAACTAAAATTATGTTAATAGTGTAAAATTCATCTAAATACATTTAATATATGCATCCAAAAATATTTGTTAGAGAAGTTAGATAATTTTTAATTTACCTATCTTTCCATGGTATACTTACAGGTTGTCCATGAATACTCTCAAAATATAGTAGACATTTCTGAAGACTGATTTTTTCCAAAGCCATTTGCTTTTTTGTCATATCCTATTTAAAAAAGTTATTTATAAGATTATGAATCAAGATTTCATGACAAGGGTACAGGTATGTATCTGTTTAATCATCTATTCTCCCCAGATAAACATTAATAATGAATTCTGTTTCTGTCCACACTGAGGTCAATGGGGACTTGGCATTAACCTAGCAAGAACAGAGTCCAAATTTACATGACTGAAGTTTTAAATGAATCAAAGTACATGCTACCTTCTCAAGGCCTAATGCCAAGTTGATGAAAGCTATGGAGATAGTTCTACTGATTGGAGTAGGCTTTAGGTCAGGCCTTTACCAGTGGAAAATACACTGTATTTACTTTGTCTGGCCAAAGTGGAGCCTTTGGGGCCTGAAGGTGTGCTCTTTCTTCTAGAGAAAGATGCATGACTGAAAATGTACTGGAAGGATGGAATTATTATTTTTCTTAACTGTCATTATATAAAGATCTAATACTTGATTGCCTTGATTTCTTTCAAAATTACTATTCTATGAAAGCAGTTTAACAAGCTTAAAGTCAGGAAGCAGTATTAGGCTATTGACAGAACACTGCATCCTTATCTGGAAAGTTTCCAAGGGTACAAACTATGGTCTTAGTCAAGAAGGCAAGAATCTTCATGTGTTGCTGGATCAGAGCCTGTATCTGAAAAATTTTTCTGGGAATACTGGTTGACAGAAAGTGTAAACAAGCAGAGGTTTTTGCTTTAAAATCACAGCCAAATTGCGTGCACATGAGGTATACGTCATTGGTTGGGTTTTGGGAAGGCAGGCTCACAAAAGATGACTGCAACATATGAGTAGAAGATGTTGGCACTGAAGTCCCACAGATACCAGTGCAGTACTTTCCTAGAACATTTTCCAATGTTTAGGTAACATTTATGAATAATAGTTGTAACTGAAAAACTAAAGAAGTATTTTTCTTATCCATCCTAGGGAGAAATCAATTAATGAGATCTGTATGTTATTAACTTCTATTTGCCAGATCAGTTCATAAATCATATATAGTGTTCCCCATTATATATTAAGTATGATTTAGTTGTAACAAATGAGAACAACAACCATTGTAGACAAAATGCTCAGAAACTTGCAAAAATGCAGAGACGACATTCCTCAACTTTTTAAATTATTCATCAAGAGAGAGAAATAGATTTGCCTTGGCTGGTAAGGGATGAAGAACAGAAAGCTTCAGCTATGCAAACACAACTCATTTATGGAGTGGAATGATAGATTCACAATGAAATCCCTAAATATTCAATCATTGTGGTACTCTGGTGAACACCCCATCAATGCTGAGCATACTAGAAAAAGGTGCTGTCTCTAAAATTAAATGGAAGAATAATCTGATCAGGCAGCAGGAAATTATGGCTGGACGGTATGCATCTGTAGAACCACTATGGGGAAGCTGCAGAAAGTGCAGCCCTTTAGTTACAATGGGAACGGAGGTGGGCTTTCTTCCTCAGTCACGAGGTTCTTGCTCAGCTGGGCTTAACACCTAACACTAGCAGTTTATTTCTGTTCAAAAATCACAATATGAATCACTGGTACCAGAAAGAATAACGCTGATTTTTCAACAATGCAGTTTGTCAGTGTTGGTGATATAGCAGTATTTGTATAGGTGTCTGATGCAGGGAGCACACCATTTAACTGGTATTTCCCTCCTCCTCCTCTCCCATTCCCTCTCTTCCCAAGAAGATCTGCTCCTGACACTTGCATATTTTCATCTGGGTTGGAACAGCAAGGAGCACATGCAGCTCCTTTTTCCACAGTCTCTGCCAGATCACGACAGATCTGTATGAATTAGGGCCCAGTGTTTGGCGGTTTGGAGAAGAGCTCATCCACCACAATGAAGTAATGTGAAGAACAACGGAGTTTGGTGAGGTGGGGGCAGGCGGGGTGCCTTTCTGCAGAAAGTTGATGACTAGGTTATTTTATTGACAACTTGGAGAAGTATTTTTAATAATTAGCCTCTACTTTTTAAAAATACATCAAGCCCTGAAGAAGTAATGCTCTTCTAATATCAAAGGACTGCCTTGCTGTTAACTTCAGCAGGAGCAAAACCTTTTTTGTTTGCTGCCCAAATGCAAAAACAGTGCAGAACCACTAATCACATTTTGCCTTAAAGGTCTGCGTAAGTTAGTCACTCCAAAATTATCTGTCATTCACGTTAAGAGAAGAGCTACTAACTAGAATGCAGGAGTATGATAAAGTAGCTAATTTGCTTATTTATTGCTAGTTCTGCAATTAATACGAGGTTAATTCTTTCAAAAACTATTAAGCCTAGAGCAGCTGAATGGTTAGGAGGAAACGGGGAGTGATGATTAATATTGATTTTACACATGAGAAACAATCTCAAGAGGGTTTAGCATTTGGGCCTATTTCATTAGCTCATTTTATTAGCAATCTCAAGACGGGTTTGTATTCAGCTAAGTTTGAAATGGCTGATAATTTCAAAATCAGAGAAGGCAGGTGGAATCACAAAATGCAGAATTGTCTGAGACATCTTAGGACTGTAGGCTGCCTACAGCAGCATGAAATTCAGTGCTAATTAAATGAAAACTCTGCTTCATAGCCAGAGAAAAGATGAACTGAAGTGGGTCAATAATGAGAAGACAGATACACAAAGGCAACCAGTCTGAGAAAAGCCTTGGGGGACAGACTGCAAATGTTCAAACTAAACATAAGGAAAAAGTTGTTTGTTGCATGTGAAGAAAGAAAAAAGGAGACTATGTGTGAAGCTAAGGTAGCGGTTTGGTTTTTATAACTTGGAACAAAGGCACACAAAATATTGTATACAGCTGTCTTCCTCACTAGTTGGTTCCCTGGGTGCTCATGCCTTTTAAGGTCGCTGTTGTTTTTCCAGACAGAAGATACAAACTCTGAGGACAGACAGTGTGACAGCGAGGACTGGGCCTGGCTGAGGCCTTTCGCTCTCAGAGGCAGCACTTTTGTTTCCAGGCAGGCCCGAGTCCAGGTTCCCAGGGCCTACTAAGTCTGCCACTTGGCAATGTGTGGTGGCTCATTACAAAGCAGCATTTAACACAAAAATAGGAAGAAAAACTTTGAAGGCAGTCAACAAGTGACAAGACACATCCATAGAACGATGCCAGTTTACTTCAGCTGAGGGTCAGGCCAAGTCTGAGTGTAGCCCCCCTGTGAAAGGCCGCGCTGGCTGGTGAACCACAGCCAAGCACCGCAGGGCTGCTGCTCCTCCTCGCTGTGGCTGGGGCGGCTATTACATCCCCAGCCACCGAGTTCGGATTGGCTTAGAAGTCAGGAGTTGGGTTTTGGGGATTTGGTGGGGTTTTGAGTAATACGATTCAAATTATGTCTATTGGCCTTTTTTGGCTCCTGAACTCCTACATTCACAGTCTTAATGTTTTTTTTTGGGGGGGGGGGGGGGGTTTTTTTTT
>NW_010972665.1:11359822-11513345 GCF_000737465.1 Haliaeetus leucocephalus
TTTTGGGGGGGGGGGGGGTTTTTTTTTCCTGAAGCCTTGGACCTAAAAATTAGGAAAACTGTTAAATAAGTCACCATCTCCCAGCACAAGGAGCTAGTGACACAAATAGTAACAGGTGGCCATCCCTTTTTGGGTTACTGAATCATTCACAGGCCAATCCCAATTTTCTCTGCATCTTCTCATTCAATAACTTTACTCACAGGCTTTTTTGTGGGAGGGTTGTTGTGTTCAGAAAACCACATTCTGCTATTTCATATTCAGATCTTGTGGTTTGTCCTCTTTAGAGACACTGGGTGGTACAGGATTTTACTCTGCACCTCTGTTAAGGACACGCATTCTCTCATTTGTATTTCAGCAGGGCATTAGAGGCTTTCCACTGTTGAACTTCAGTGAGTTCAACAGGCTTTTATGGAAACACTATCCTTGCCCAAAATAACAAAATCTTGAAAAAAGAAACATTTAGCTGCTATTAGTTTACTATTAATCTAGCTCAGATTCTGATACAGGATCTAAATGTTATATATGAAATACAATGTTGCAGATAAAAATTATCTACAGTAACACCAAAGTTGCACATAGCTAAAATGAAGCCTTTGATCTTTGTTATAACCAGCAGACAACCTTATTCTGCCCCAAAAGTCCAGAATGACTCATAATCAAAACCGATCACTTTTAATGTTATACTTAAGGACCTACTAAAATATATTGTTTTGAAATAGATCAATTTGACTTCATAGTATTCCTTTTTTAGCCTCAGTTCCATAGCGGTTTTGTGTAACTATTATCAAACACCTTTGCTAACAGACAGAGTTCTCTCAACACAAGTTCTCTCTACAAGAATACAAGAAGAAAATAAATAAGATCTTTAAAAAAAAATTAAGTTTGTGCAAACATTTAATTTACATTACAGAATTCTCTGCAATAATATTTCAAGCCAGCACTGCCATTGCACACATTTAGGAGGTTCTCTCTTGGGAAATCAGAAGTCCAATTAATTGAAAAATGAGTGGGACAGAGACCCGCACCCAACTTACTCTTATAAAGAGTTTTTCTCGACAGAATTTCCTCAATGACATCTGTTTTGGTGTTGTCTGATCTCACTGCTTGCATAATAAAAAAAAAATTAACAACTGAAAATATTATCATACAGTCTGCACTGTTGGGATTTTTAGGACTATATACAAAACAGCATGGTTTTGTTGTCATCTTTTGTTTTCTTACAAAGGAGTTCTGGTTATGAAACGCTGTTTCCATTTCAGCTTTTAAAAAAAGTAGTTTATAAAAAGAAACAATTAAAAAATCAGTCATGTATGCAGAGCTCAAGATCTCAGAAGCACAGCATCATTATGCACAGTTCTAGTTTTTATATGGTAACTAGTTGTTTAAGAATGAAGAACACAAGAAAACCAAACCAAAACAAAAATTATCTCTGCCGGGTCCTTTCTGCTACTGAAATCCACGCAGAATAATTTCTTAAGTCTCGCATAGTTTAGCATTTAGTTCTTCTTCACTCTTCCTTGTCCCATTCACCCCCTCCCCTTTTTCGTTCATCAGCCAGAGTCTAAATGTTACAGTCAACATTTAGATTTTAGATACCTTTGAGGACAGAATTTATTGTCTTGCTTGGCTGTATAGCATCAGGAATAGCAACATCACTTCACAGCAAAAATAGCTCCCCCCCCCCCAAGTGTTTTGTGGACAATATGTATTGCAGAACAGCAGCTTTAGACCCTATAATGTGCCAGTAGCATGAAGGTACAGCAGAATTTAAAAATATGTACTAGTTTAAAAAAAAAAAAAAAAAATTGCCCAGCCAAGCAAGCATGTTTCATGGAATATTGCTTCTATGTTTACAAGAGTAACTGAGAACATGGAAGAGCAGAAGCAGTATCAGCACAAGTAAACGTACAAGATCAGAAGGGCAAAGCAGTCTGGATGGTTGTGCTATCCACATGATCTTAGTGCAGTGCTATCTACTGGGCAGAGGCTTTCAGCATTTCTCAGGTGAGAGGGGACCTTTATTGTCAAAATAACTTCGGGAACATTTTTAGTCACACAGTTTCTGTGGACTCAAGATAGGATTGCCTTTGCTGTCACCATCTTCAATACATGAATATGCACTTCCCGCGCACACAACCTCAAGTAGGCAGGTTTCAGCAGTGCCTGGCAAACAGTTTTATACACACATCTCTGAGTAAAAAGCACTTAGCACTATTTGAAAAAACCTTTTGCACCTCTTTTTCTGTACAACTCTTCACAGAAAAGTCACTTCAGAAAACTGCACTAAACCTCCCATCTTGTTAGAGAGAAAATGCACTGCAGTGCCAGAAGACAGAGGATGCACACGCACCAGCATACCCTGAGCCAGTTACACACTAATTAATATCTGCCTCAGGTAATAAAGTTCTGAAAGAAACAGCCATACTTGTTAAATACCTTAATAGTCTCAGGAAGGTTAAAGTGCTGTCTTTTCTCCTTTAATCGTCTCAATACACTATCCATGGTTTCTTCTACTGAGGGAGCTGGTTCCATGCTTGTGGCCTCCTGTGTCCCAGCCTCTTTAGAGGTCCCAGTGTTTTCGCAATGATCATTTCTTTGGGGTGCTCTAGAGGTACAGTTTTGCTCTTCCGACATTCTGAGTTTCAGCTCTGAAAGGCAAATTACTTGGCAAGTAAATAGATGAGAAATGTTTGCAAAGGAGTTTCCTCTGACACTACAAGAAAAAAAATCCCTACTTCTTGCTTACAGTTATTATCATACCACAGTTGTGTAGGAAAGTAACTCCGCTTCAGGTCAACATGTCACATCTTTTACCTGGTTAAAGGGTTATCTAATGGTGAATGGATGAGATGTGTCCACGCCAATGAAACTTATAGCACATATGTACTTCTCTTTTTCCTCCAAGCCTATCTTTGACATAAAAGGTGAGGACTGAAGAGGCACTGGGTTAAAGAGTGGGGTCTGGGTAGGAGTCAGTGCAGAATTTCGGTGGGAATGAGGTTAGGAAAGGGGTTTAAAAGGACAAACAGCACTTCAGAATATTTGTGGGAGGTTTGGCAGGGGGGAGGGATATGGAAGCAGAGCTTGCTCTCTCCCCCTTCTCCTCAATAAACCCATGCACTCTCAATTGATTTGATGTCTGGTGTAAGTAAGAACATGTCCAAGCCTGCTGTGGGGATTGTTTTCTAAGGATGCAGCCCTTCACAGATGCCTTCCTGGACAAGAGGCGGTGTCTCTGCAGCCCCCTGCCCCACTCTCATCCCAGCTGTGCTTGCCTGCCCTCCTGTGCTGCTGCGCAAGTGAGGAGGAGAGTGAAGGCCCTCTCCTGAGAAGGGCTGGGGAGGCTAAGCTGTGCTACAGAGCCCGGTGTGCCAGCTGCCAGGCTGCTGAAGCCAGGTACTCCAAGTCTGCATAACCAACCCCACTCTTCTTTAGTGCAATTTAAACCATAACCCTCCCTTCCAGAAGCTGCATTGCCATCCCAGCCAGGCTGCTGAGCTGGTCCTCGCAAGGAGAATCAGCCACTTTGCTTAAATGACTTCCCTTGGCAGAAAAGCACCTGAGCTACCCAGCAGAAGTCATACAGGTTACAGTGTGTCCTAGCTTCCCAGTCAGCAACCTGCCTGGATGCAATAAAGTGTGTAAGTATGTTAGCTTGACACCAAGCCAAAGACCCTGGAGCTCCACGGACCTGCACAGAGCAACAAGGAAATTGAATTGGGGTCTGAATTAGCTCCCTTAAAACCAGGCTTTGTTCCTAGCATATGCCTGGCTGGTGAAGGCCCTTGGCCAAAGCAGGAAATTGATGGCTCCAAATGTGTTAAATTTATTGAAATCCATGCAGAAACAGTAACATAATTTTTTTAGCTGTGACAGTCTGAGGATACAGGACAGGTTTGCAGGGAAACCCAGTAACTTTCAGTTAACACATAGAGCTAGGAAGGATGGACAAGCCTTATGAACTTGAAGAAGGACGTACAAGCACATGAGCATTTTTCCATTTCAGTTGCACCTGTCTGGTGAACCTCATGAATCAGTTAAAAGCAGTGTCATTACTCAGTATAGTAAAATCAAGGGTGTTCACGGGGTCGAGGCATTTTGGGTGTGAAGGTGAGGCTGATCTATGAAAGCTAGACACCCTGGCTAGCTGAAGCAATGGTTGAGCCAGAGCAATAATTTTCAGAAAGTTATCTGCGTAGTTTGACCATTTCCTCTCATTTGTCCTTCCTGGATTTGTAACACAACGTTCAAGGGAAAAAAAATAGTAATAATCTAGTAATCATGCAGCGTAGTATTTAGAGAACTTTCCAGACTAAATTTACTGAAAGATGAATTTGTAATTCTTGATTTACCACAGTCTCACCCTTTATATCCACATTCTTAACTATATCCAAAACAGAGAGGAAAGATAATACTACAATTTAATTAGTAGTGAGAATCCATTTATAATGGGGGAAAAAATGGTTTAGATAAATTATAAATAGCCTTTAAAAAAGAAATCAATCAGTCTTGGCTATATTTTCCCTGAGGGTAAGCATGTGATACACATACAGACATTAATGGAGTGGTATGCAGACAGTCAAGGGCAAAACTTGACCCTCAAGACCAAATCTAATATCAGGGAAAGATCTGTTTTTATGATCAAAAAAATAAAAGCTTTAGAGTTGTGTAACCTCAGTCCTAAAGAAACATTTTTCACCTACATTTGTACTATTACAAGGACACTTCTAATTTTGTAGTTCTCTATTTCAGACACTCATAAAAATATTCAGAATAACATTGCCTTTTGCATGAATGTTTATAGTGATGAGGGAGACATGATGTCTTTTCCCCCTTCTCCTTTTTAGCCTTGTTATGAGGGTTGAACTGGCTTACTTTAATCCCTGCTTTCAGGAATCAAAGCAAGTCATATCACCTAATGTCTTGTCATTGCGAGACTTATTGTCATGCACTGGGAAAAATAAGCAGAGTGCTGAGGTTAGAAAACTAACTGCAAAATATTTCAGGTACACTCTTACTTCCAAAAGCTTCAGCAATAAAGTGAAACGACATGCTATTATGTACCTTTGAGCTGCTTACGACCTTTGGCCAAATCATTCATCCATTTCAGAACTTCAGGATTGGAAGTCTTGTCACCATGTGAAGGCTGAGTGTAAAGAAAAAAGGAAGAATAAAACAGAAGGAATTGATGGTTATGCAATCAAACAGATAAAAACCTATCCACACACAGTGTGCTAAAAAATGTCTGTAGTTCCAACTGCACTATATCATAGTGTCATGCAGAGCATTTGGCTTAATCATGGTACTAATTTATCATGACTTATCTCTCCCCATTGTGCCACAGTGCTACACAGATCTGAGTATTTTGGCTCTGATCCTAAAAAAACCATCCAAGTCCCTGACTAATTGGGTAAGTAATCTCAGTGACTTCAAAAGGACTGATCAAATACCTAATGTTAGTCAAGTTTCTAAGTGATTTCCAGGGTGGTAACTGAAGCACTCTGTCCCTTGCAGAGATAAGCCCTTACTGCTTTAAGACAGGGATTCTCTTGGAAAACAGCACTTAAAAAATTTCAACTGAACTGCTTAATTAATCAAATGAAAAAATCCTGTGCAACAGAGTGATTTCAAAAGCCACAAACAACAAAATCTTTGCATATCAGTTATTTTTTTGCAATTATAAATTGCCTCAAAATTAAAATCAATTTACACTGGATCTTCAAAACTCAGGTATTTAAAATGGCAAAACAGTTTTGCAAAATTAAGCCTCTGAAATAATTTCTTTTCTGGTCACAGCATGATGACTGTTTAGGTATGATATTTTACTCCTAAGGGTATATGATGACTGTAGAGCAGTACGATTCACAAATGTACATTTCAGTTTGGAGTCATTGATGAGATTATAAGGTAATATACAATTTACTTCATTTTCATTTTAATGTAGTCATAAAATATCACAAATTTCCCTGTTTCATATTGTACACATCCTTAACATTGCAGATGTTTTGATATGCTTATCCCACACGATTCATATAACACAAACTAGCTCAATATGAGCAATGATCTTGCATATACTGCACAGAGCACACTGTTGACCTCAAACACCCCCCCCACCAGAAACACATCACAATTTTTATTTCTGTAATTTCTGCCATCAGCTTCTATTGAGCCCTATGCTTTGGAGGTTTACAGGAGTCTGCCTGAATGAAGGAATCTGCACAGTAGAGCAACAATTTTCAAGCAAATGACTTCTGCAAAGTAAGTAAGTAGCTTTTCATCTTTTGAAGCATTTTAGTTCACAAGCCTGTCAGCTATGTTTCACCGATTCACACTTCTCACATATCTAGAAGATGGATATTTTGCAACAAAGGTAATCCAAAGAAAATGTAAATTAGAGTCTCAGAACTATTGCATACACTGAAAGATGATAAAAAGATTGCTGAAGAAAGATAAAAATGCCTCTTTGATTATTTTCCTATCTCATTTTACCAAAAATACCCTTTCTCCTATTGTTTTGCCTAAGTTTAAATACACCGGGATTCTTGCCTACCTCTTGTAGTATTTCCCTTTGTCTTTTCAATTATTAACTTACCAGGTATTTTTTTTCTTGCTCAAACTTTTCTTCATACTTTCTAATTTTCCTCTTGAGACTCTGAAGATGCTTGGTAAGTTGTGCTACTGTTTGTGGTTCTTTGCACTCTTCACAGTTACATCTAGAAGAACTTCTTGGCCTGCAAAAGCATAGTAGCTGGATCAAATAACTGTCTATATAATGGACCGTGCCTTATTTCAGGCACACTTGACACTTTCCTAGCACTTCAGAATTTGCAGCTAGGTTCCTTTACAGGACAGACAGTTTAGTTTTACAAAGTAAGCATAAAATAATTGCTTTTTGCTTGAAGGTACCCCTAGGCTACTGTCTTTCACTCTCTCTCTTTTTTTTAATTACTTGTGGTATTTCTGAATATTTTTCAGAAGTTTTATCTGGTAGGTCACAACCTGATCCAGTATTTACATTTAACACCCACATCTTACTTCACAAATCTTCCAAATGTAAAGGGAGACTGTAACAACATGATTTGTAAAAGTAAGCTCGGGGAGTTTTTTATTACCTTGAATAAACATTATCATTTTGAAGGCAATTTAGTTTCTGATTTTTTACAATTGCAAATCAATAGATCTGATTATTATTTATATGCAGCTGACAGCTATGTATACAAGCTCTTAAGAAAGTTTGGTTTCTGTCTGAAACCCACAGCTTGGTTTCTGGGGATCACATATATGGTCTGTTCATATGTTCTATGACACTCTTGTATTCATGAATGACTCAAGCTATAGTTCTATTGCAGCTGGAATTTTTAGTATTATACCTTGATAGCACTCCCTATGTTATATTCAGTCATCAGACTAATTACTAACTAACACTTAAAACTGTCCTTACAATATTGTACTGTGTTATGACTGAAAAAACGCTAGATCCTATTTCTGGTATTGCAAACTAACCATGTCAAAATAAGCTACAATATGAAAATTTCTTGTTTATGACATAATAGTAACTGAAAAAAACCACGAAGAATCTAAGACTGTGGATTGTACAAAAATTATTTAAAATATGTAAGAATTAAAATATATTTTCTTACATCATGAAAGGTTGAGCACTTGGTGGAGAAGGGGCAGACTCTGTGTCTAGATTAAATCTCTGGCTTTGGCTAAAGATAGAGCAGCGTGGTGACAAAAGAGGATTGTCTCCATCTGTAATGTGATACAGGAGTCGACTGGTCCCTAGGGAGTGATGTTCTTGTGGGCTGCTGTCCATGTCATTCTGCCAGCCTCTGTGGGCTGGCACAGGCTCTAGAAAGAAAGCATAAACCAATATGGACCGAGGGTCACTCACAAGATATTTAGCTACCTAGATAAATACAAATCTATACTTACAGAAGTATTCAAAGCATAAGTATTCAAAGTAAACAGCAAATAGTTCAGCAAAGTATCACATGCAGGATGAACATAATACTGAGGATGAGAAAATAGAAAGGACAGTTCCCGGCTTAACATAAAGCATTTTTGAGTTCCACAGGAGAAGGTGGATGGGTGTGTTTGTAAACTACGAAGTCTAATATAAAGATGGAGAGTTTCCCAGAATAGTGGCATTAATTATATTTTCATAGATCTGTTTGCTTTCGAAAGCCACATTCCTGAAGACAACAATGAATGTACAAAACAAGTTTAATTTTATGATTTAGCGTTTAGTCCTTTGGTCAAGAGAAAGGCAGATCAAAAATATAATACGTCCTGATGCTAAGAACCTCCAGTGTTGCTTGCAGTATGCTGCGGAGTTTCATTGAGGTTTGAAGTTACATACCCATGGGTCTAAAGAACACAAGATATGAAAATAGCAACAACTAAAAACCTTCAGGTAGTTATTCAAGGTAGTGTGCAGTGACTGCTTGGAGGAGTCATGCTTATGATACTATGTTAATATTGTCTTGGACTATAAATGGAAACCTCACCTCAGGTGCCTCAACAGGTAAAATTTGTTTTATAGAGGTGGTCAAGCTAGAAGAATAATTTATTCTGGACTGACAAAGTAGGAATTGGTGAACCTCATCACACTGATTCTGTTTATGGGTAACATGGTAAACAATGGGCACATTATGGACCCTGCCTCCAGGGAATACCAAGAGCTCATCTTCCCTTTGCTATATCTGGGTACATTAATGGGAAGAACCATTGAATCTTTTTTCCTCACCCTCAGTGGGTAAATTGCGTGAGGATGATCTAGCCTAGTCAATATTTTTGCTATCAGATGATTGGTCTTTAAAGTAGATTATACTTTTAGGGAGAAACTCCATGCTTTCATAAAAGCTATCCCCCAAAAGACAGTTAATATAAGTTAAAGCAAAGGATGTGCTCTGTCTCAGATTCCCCTACATCATTTTCCATAGTACATAATATTTTACACCAGCTACATTATTTTTTCCTCTAAAACCATGTATATATACAGCCTTTGAATTCATATCTATTATTTTGTATTTCCAGGCAGCATGCATGTTATTTCTAATCAGTATTATATCTGTAATATAGCATGCATTCTAATACATTTCACAGAATCTTTTTATTCAATGAATGTCTAAAACTACACAGAAGAACAACTGTACATGGATTTACTCACAGAAGAGCAGGCAGGTTTAGAAAAGTTCTTTCACCTTCACTTTCTTTCCTTTTTCTCCTTTGTACATGGGACATGACATTTCCATGGTGAGTGGGTATTTCTTTCAGGATTTTAATGGGACCTTTGCAGTACATTTTATTTGACCTCTGCCTGACAGACACTGAAGCTACAAATCCCTATCACTGCACTGGGACAGTGGGGACAAACCAGCTCTACATGGCACCCTTCATAGAAAGAAACTATTGATTTAAAAAATAATATTTACAAGGGTCTAAAATATCATTTTATCAGGCACTATCCAACTGTTTTTGCTTTACAGACAACAAAAAATCCAATCGTATATTGTATAATCACAGTTTAGTCTTTCATGCAAAAGTTACACAACTTTTGTATCTCTAAGTACATCTACTGTAACAGCACCATCAATTATAATTATGTTAAGCATTTTGACAATGACACAATGTAGCTGATTATTAATTCTAACCTGGCATCTTTTCTCTAAGTACTTCATACTCTGTAGGTCAAATTCAACTCTCCAAGATACCAGAGCAACACCCAAAACTTCTAAATCGTGTATGAGATTCAAATCCTCCCATAGAGAGATCCAGAAAGGCATCTGGGAGAAGCAAGGGCAGAGCATTGTACCAGTCATGGGAAATTACATACACAGACAACACACAGTGATAATGGCTGGAATAAATGTTGTTCTGCAAACAAAAGTGTTGTCACTTTCTGGCAAGTAATCTTTCCTTACCCTGTAAGACTTAAAAAAAATTAATAGTTTCGGTTGGGGTTTGGTTTGGGTTTTTCTTTTTATTTCTGAAAAACAATATTGTCAATGAGAAGAAACTGGCTTCCTTCCTTTTACTTCACCATCTCTGAACTTCAAGAAACGTATAATCACTGTGAAGTAGGTTGACTAAGAATAGTTCCACTATTTCTCATGCTCTGTTATTAAAAGGAATAAATTCTTTTATAGTCATATTAAGTAGCAGTCTCCTCACTGTGAAAGGAAAATGATGTTATAAAAAAAATCAGCCAGTCTGTGTATGATAGGTGCAGGAAAAAAACTTTCCAAGATTTGAACTCTGATTTTCTGTCGACCTAGAAATACTCCTCTTGCAGGAGGCAGCCTGTACTGCTGATAAACTATATAGTCACAGACGTTTGCTCCTCTTCACATTTACAACCAGGCAATTTTACTAGGCCCAACCCAGTCTCAGAAATGGAAGAAAAGTACACATTCAAAACGAAACACTCCTGGAAGATAAATGCAAATGACAAGTACTGGCTGGAACAGCTCCAGTGTAAAACCACACAAAGCTGCAGAGAGTTCAAGGACGTTTTTTATTCAGCCAGCAAATGAAAGGGAGACAACCTGCATGCCAGGTGAATTTGGCAATATTTCCCAAAGGCCAGGGCTTTTCCATTTCCTTGGCACCAGGGCTTCCTGACAGCATTGCTCTGCTAAAGCTTGTAAACTGGTGCAACTTTGGTATGGCCCCAAGAAAGGTTTTAGTCCCAACCCTACTACAGATGCATTAAATTGCTATATACTGCCCAGAAGTGGTCAGCAAGTCATTCAAACAGATTCATTTACGTGGCCCAATTACTGTAATAGCAGAACATTTCAGGATGATGACAAGTTATAAACAACCCCATTTTTAATTAAAATTTAGGGCCATCATTCTGATTCCAGTTCTGCACAGATCCTAAACAAGACACTAAGCGTTATCCTGAGAGTAGCCCATGAACTGACCAACCATCTACCTGTGTTCATGTGTCCCATCTAACTTTAGTCTCTATTTTTGCCAAAACTGGGAACTAAAGCCACGTCTAGCCAAGCCAGTAAGTTGCCCCTTAGCCTGCATCTACTCCATCTCATCTAGTCAGTCCAGCTTAGCACTGACAAGGGCTCACTACAGGACTTAAAGCCACGATCTAGTATCTTGTAATATGCAGTATGCTTCATAACGTGGACTTCAATCATATGACAAGGCATATAGTATAAGTCTGTATTTCTGCATGTGGTATTCTTTAAGTAAAGAAATCTTTTGTATTTAAAAGTAATATGCAGATGTAATGTGTTCATCCCTCAACATGTTACATCTGTGCATGCCAGTATCAGAATTTTTAATTTAAAAGACATTTAGAACACCTTGTAGTTAAATTCAGCTGCTCAATGCTCAAGTCAAATATTTGATGTATACTCATATCCAAAAGCTATAGAAATTACTCATACTCTGCTTTTCTTTTTTTTCCTCTTAAAAAAGTTAGCTTAATACCTCCTTGCAATTCTTTATGGTCTCACTTTGCCATCTTTAATCCAAGTTTTTACATATTCAGAAGTAAACTGGAAATTGATGACTTTGCTCAGAGATAAGAGTTACTGTTCACCCCTTAAAATTTGCATCCTGAAATACCCTGCCATTTTACTAGACTGTTCTAGCTTCATTCACCATATATATAATGTATTTTTTCCTAATTTTTGTTCACTGGGATGTGAAACAAAACAAATTAAATAGACTACTCAATCATGTTTATTTTAAAAATAATACATTTGTATATTGTTAATATTAAAAGTTTTATTGCCTGATTCACTGATCAAAGCTAATAACTAGAGACGAAGTATATTATGGCACATCCTCTAAAAACTCTGTTCCTAGCCTGGTACAAGTCTCTGGACTTCCATCCAAGTTTGAGCTGAAATAGCCCATAGTCCCATGTGACAACTGTACCTAAATTCAACGTATCAGAAGATTTCAGTAGTAATTTAAGAGACAGAAATAGGACTAACTCTATCTATGCAAAATGGCAAGTTATTAAAAAAAAACCACAAACCACAAAGCAGATATTAGCAGGAATGAACGTACATTAAAATCCATTAGATGAGTAAGCTTTAACTAAAGCACAAGTTTGAACTGCTAGAGTGACAGAGCATGCTCTGAACTGTCTGAGAGAAATGCTACATCATCCAATATTTGCCTGTGTAGCTGGAGACAGGCAAATAGGAGCTAGAGAGGTTATCGGAATTAGGGGTTACTACCAGTATGATTTAAAAGAAAATCCAATCAGAACAGCAAAAAATAAGCAAAGGAAGCAAAGGGAAAAAAAGACCATCCTAACAATGAATTCCAAAACTACCAGAACAAAATAATTCAGTAAACTACTGAAAAAGGAGGAAAAACCCACCCTGCCATAAAGGAAAAGAGCCAGTGAAGATTTTTGGATGGGCTGCAAAATGTCTCTGCCTATGCAGCACAGATAGAGGATCTGTCTCTGCCTCAGATCCACACCAAGGCACTAGCACCAGTGCAAGTGCCATACGTGTATCCAACAGCTATTAAGGTATTTGCCTAGCTGGGCTAAAGCATCCTTTTTGTTTGGTTTTTTTTTTTTTAGCTAAACTACAGGATATTTAGCATTTTTTACATTCCTTCATCTTTATAATAATTTGGATTCTACATACCATTTGCCTTAACTGTGCAATGCAAACCTCAAACTTTAGAATTTCTTAAGTAGAACACTATCATTTGTGGGGGTTTTTAGGTAAATAACTTACCATTATTTCTTGCTGAAAATTCTAAGCAAACAGCTTCTGAAATAAGTTCTTCTGAACCCAGCCTTTATTCTGACATAAAGCATCAATTGCAAAGGGCTTACTGACCTATCTGCCTTAATTTGGAGCATACATGGTGAATGATTTAAGTATTTGTGTATTCATGTCACTTGTCTGGGAGATGTATTAGTCATATTGCCTTTGACCTATTTTTCACGAACAGTGATTCCTTTTCTACTGAGCATCACGACTTTGCCAGCCCTGTGACTAAAAGCTATGAATTGACAAAAATAGTGCTGAGCCTTAGGGCTATTTATTTGCAAGGACTGGTTTCCATATTGAGAAAAGAGGGAGAGAAAACACACCACAGTTTGCCCAGATAGGTAATAATACAGGCTCATGAATGATTAAAATCCACATGCTGTAAAACTCACCTTCGCTATCTCTCTGCTGATGCATTAAATTAAAATCAATAATAGGAGAAATGAAGTGATATTGCTCTGATAAAAAGAATGACAAAAATAGAATTACATGATATGGCAGGTGATCTCACACAATACAGACATAGGAAGTAAAGAGCGTAAATTTACTTGAACAAAAAAACCAGACTAAAACTGAAAATAAAAGAATCAGGATTCTTAAAACCTGTCTGAAAAGGAAGACTCCCTCTCCTTCTCTAACAGAAGGTTATAGCCATTAATTTCCATTCTTTTAACAGGCATCACCCCTTTTTACGTTACACAGCATTTGCATCAGGAAATGGTGCTTTGCATTAGCTCTGCACTGTTTCCCAGAGGACTGCAAATCTGATATTAAACTGCAAGTCACAAGGCTTTTTTATAATTGCAAATGAGAACACATCGTGGCATGGTCGCTTACCTCCACAGCTGGCCCCATCAGCTTGCACACTGGTTTGGACTGATGAAGGGACTGGATCCTTGGGTGCCGGCAGCTGAGGAGTTTCTTCCGGGGCTGGCAGAAACGCAGAGCACAGATCAGTTTCAAGGGCTTGTAGCTTCAACAAAGAATTCTGCAGACAAAAGCAGAACATTGGGCTAGATAGAGAACAACAGAACACAGCGATAGCTCTTCAACTCACTGAGCCCATTAGCAGCGCCTGCAAAGGGGTGTTCCACTAGCACCTCTGCAAGGACGTGCAAGAGAACAAACATGCACTATTCCATGAGTTTCTTGACTTCTGGTTATTTAAGTCCCAATTTATATAGATTATTCATGACACGTGGCAAAGACGACTTTATCAGCAAAAGATGATTTATTCTAGGAAGCCAAACTGAGATGGTGTCCCTTTTCTTGGTCTTGAAGCAATACATTAAGCAAGTATTTCATTCATTGGGCTGACATCACGATCTGATGACATTATGTCCCTCCCCATTTACCATTCATAAAAAAACAAATCTCCCTCTCCAGCCAGTGAGTGCAGTATGCAGCAGTGAACAACGAGTTACTGAGAACACTCTCCCTCATGGGGTTCTTGGAAGAGTTATTTTTTAATTGGCTTTTTTAGAGATACTTCTTTATGTAGACATAGCTTTTATGTAGGCTGCTGCTGCTTCTACAGGCAACCAGATCATTTCCTATCTGCTGCAAAGGTAATATTAACAGATCATTGTCACTTGCTGCAGTCAAATCAATGAGGGCAAGGCTTGTTATCTATAACATCACTTCCAGCTACTGTGTCACGCTTGGTCCATTTCTCATTTTAATCTTTATTGCTGCATGCAATATTCAGCTATACAATCTGACACAAGCATCTTGCTGTGATGTAAATGCTGTGAGAGCCCTAATCACCATCTGACTGGGCAAAACGAGTCACTGCCAATACCCCACTCATTCAGTTCCCCTCTCTCAAGGGAAATACAGCTTGCAACAGAAAACAAAATCACACAAGGCTGCCTTAATAATCACACAGCTGACACACACAGAATATACGTAAAATGTTAAGTCACTCAAATGGTACATATTTGTGAAGAGCATTTTCTGAAAAAAATAAACCTGAGTTGCAACAGAAAAAAAATTCCTCAAGTTTATACCCTGAAAAGCTCCTTTCCCCACTCTGTCAAAGACCTGAAAGCAATTTATTAATTCATTTAATGAAATAATAAATTTATTTATTGGAATAATTTCCTTTGTGTAACAATATCACCTATGTAGTAAGTAGTTTAATATGTCTTTGCATCATTTTTATTGTAATACAGCCCTTTTATAAATCCAATGATGCCAGTGTTTTTAGGTGAAACAAAATAAAAATGGAAACTAATTTGGCTGAGAACAGCAGGGAAGACTTTCAGCCTTGATCCTCTCATTCCTTTTATAGAATTCAGGCAGTGAAAAGGGAGCAGAAAGTAGCTCTTTCCAGGAGATACCTCAAAATAGGGAAGCTTTGAAAAAGCACAAGATCACCATAACTAGATCCTGCAACCCTCCATGTGCTTTCAGGAGTGCTTCAAAATCCATGTGCCGTTCCACAGATCAGATTAGGTTACAATCAAACACTTGGACTTAGGCCTCAGCTTAGGTCAAAAAGGAAATCCAGGAACACCTTCCTTTTCCTGGTCCCAGAGCAAACAGCTCTGGCCATTCCTATGAGAAGCAGCATGATATTAGAGACATGTGAGCAAAGAAATGGCTTGTGTTATACATTCATTTTAGAATTAAGTTTCTCTCATCTGTTGTCAAGATACATTTTGACATCTCATCCTATAAAACCAAAAGAGAAGTGATTGGAAGATCAAGCACTGATTCATAATTAAATGCCTAAACATAATACCATTCTTTAAAAATATGGCATGATATAGAGCTGGTTTCTATGATCTGAGGCAGAAGATAACATTTACTATTCCCAGGTACAGGTTGCACTAACAACCTACCATTATCTGGCCCAGCTGTCATTTCTAAGGATAATTTACCCATCTTGACCAGCAGTGCCTCGTCTTCACACCTCAGTTTCTCCAGGACTCCTGAACGACTGGCATTTTTTCCATGTCATTTACTGACACTGCTTGGTCCAATATTTTACGTATATTACTTCAAACTGATCTGGGTCCTTTAACCTGTCTGCCAGAGTATACCAGGTGTGCAAATGTCCCCAACATGGGCTTTATCTGTGAAGACCAATATAACAAATTCACTCAGCTTCTCTGTTTATAGCCGTATCACCTTAGTGCCCATTTTACATGTCAGCCAGCCAGCAGTCCCAGTGATACCCTATCTGGCTTCCTGCTTTTGATGTACTTAGTAGAATTCTTACCATTAGTTCGAGCATCTTTTATGAGGTACCTTCAAAGATTTCTTTAATCCTCTGCAGGGCTTCAATTAGAGACAGAATGATGGAAACCATCTCACCTTCAACAGCTTTCAAGTAGCAGTGAATTTTCCTTGTCAAGGGAAAGGTGCCGACTTGAATTGTACCCGTGGCACTGTTTTGGAAAGGGTTTTTATGACATGACAGGCCTCATTTCCCACTGCCTCTCATCCCAGCTAGACCCAAACAAACAAAAAGGCTGTGGAATTATCACAACAGACAGGCAGTGTTTTACAGTCATTAATGTCATCTAGCAAAAGGTGACTATACCACTTACAAACCAGTGAGGACTCTGATCCCAGCCTGGACTTTATCATGAGAACTGCTGATGGCAAGTAAGGAGAACATAGGCAAACATATCAGAACAACATACCAATAAGGAGAATGTAGGCAAATAACTGACAAAAATACCTAACCTTCACAGGTTGTTACTTCAAGCATTTGACAAAAAAATTCCCATATCAAGAAGGAATATTCACTTTGCATCACCATTTCTTATGATACATTAATATTTATGGCAAGTTCAGTATAAAAACATTCACATAGACTACATTGTTAAACATGGTATTTCGGCAATGCTTATCCTGTAATTCACCAGCTGGTTTATATTCAGTTGCTCTAAATTATATTTTTCACCCATCTGTGGAAGGTGGGTGGATGGCAAATTTCCAGTCACTGTCAAATACTAAAAAAAAAAAAAAAAAAAAAAAAAAAAGTAATAATAACAGAAATACTTTTTTCGTGAATGTGTCCTTGAAAGGGGTTTGATGTAGGGAGAAAAAGAGTAAGTAGTTTTGATCATTTTGATGTTACCAGGAAGACGATGAATCTGGAGCATGCCATCAACCTCATCTTACTCCGAAAGCACAGCTGAGTACTTTGGTACTGCCACAGCACGCTATACATGAAAAGTCACCATGTATTTATGGGAACGCATGTAAGGAGACATAGCTTTAAGCAAAGGCCAAGCACAAAGCTGCCCAGGGTCACCAACTCATGGGCGACAGGAGCATCCTAGTAAATGGTAGGGCTGACCGTGCTGCCTGCCCTGCAGCATGTGCTGTCCTGCCCCTTTCAGAGGGGTGCCTGAAGTACCGGCAATGCCAGAGCAGCTGGCCTGGATCCTGCCAGCCTCGGACCTCCCGCGCCATGGCAGGAGCAGTGCAGCCCCCTGTTTCTGCAACTGCAGCCCAAACAGAGCAGGAAGGTGGTCTGGGAGAGGACATGGCCATATATCAGCAACTGGCAGCGTGCTCTCTTTCCTTGGGCTCGTTGGGGGCAGGCCAACATGCTACCAACTGCGGGCGAAAGGAAGGCAGGAAGAGAGAAGAATAAAGTCTGAGCCCTGTCTTCATCTTCTCAAACCTCCCAAGTTCATTTGAAACCTTACTGACCACTTCGAACTCCCCCCTAATTCTCCACTACTTTCCAGTACCTCTAACAGACCTGATGGGACTGCAGGCATCCTGGCACAGTGGGGGGATGTGTACTCTTCTGCACTGCACACACTCAGGAATACATCTAATCTGGAGATGAACCAGCCTGTGCACATGCTACTTAAAGTTCTCCAATGGTCCAGACCTGCCCCTGGGGCCCAGCTGGGCCATCTCTGCTCTTGGCCATTTAAAAGAAATTGCAAAACATGTTAGAAGCAAATACAAACAGCTAAAATACTTAGAGAGGGAAACGTTAGGTTATGATGAGTACCATCATAAATTTTAGTAAGCTCTTATATGGAAAACCAATATCACTGAAGTAATTTAAGCTATGGCATATTTTATCAGCTAATGATTTCAGTTCAAATACTTCAGATTTGATGCCTATTCCAGCTTTACTCTGGTGCCTAACACTAGTATTTCTGATGCATGCAGTAATTCCTGATCCATGCTAATGCAAGTGAAAGGACATATTAATATTTAAAATGGATCCTTAAGTTTCTTTGGAAAAATAACCATATTGCTGCCTCTTAAGAAAAGTATTTTGCAAGTTTGAAAAAGAAGGAATTATAATTGTCTTGGACAAAGGTTTCTTATCTCTTCTTATGTCCTCTTAAAGTAACTGACAATTCAAAGAACTTGAGCTATGCCAATTCCACCAGAAAAAGAAAAAACATCCTGCATCGTTCCAGATCAAAGATAATGGAAAAATAAAGACATTTACAGTAAGTCTGAGGAAAACAGAACGACAGACAGTGTGGTATTTCTCTCCTATTTGTTATTTCTGCCAATGCTTTAAGAAAACATAGTCATTAAAGTATCATACTCTTGCCTGCTGGAGAAAACACAGTACAAAAGGATTGCCATTTGCAGAGGAAGCTCATCCTGTAGAAAAGAAACCATCTTTACAAACTATTAAGCCTGTAGACTGTACCTCACTGACCATCTCTCTTTCCATCCAATGATTACTGAAAATCAAGAGCTGAGGCCTTAGGGCAAGGAACTGTTGAGATGATAGATAACCTCCTACATCTAGAGAGAAATAGCACACACCTACACTCACACTGCTAAATCCCTCTGGAGAATGGGACACTGAATGAACAAATTCTCCCAATTTATCACCAAAATGCTGTGGCAATGAGGGGAGTCCCCTGACATAGCTTATAAACTTTTCCACGGTAGGTGCCATCAGTAACAACCTCTCCAGCCAGAGGTCCCTGCATGGGGCCCTGCAGGATTGGTGCCATGTGACATGTTGGTCAGCATGTCCAGGGGACCATAGCCTGATGGGAGACAAGGCACCAAATGGAGCCTCGCAGTCCTGCACTCTCCCTTATTGCACCAAGAGCTACAGCACTGCCAAACCTGCTAATCAATCAGTGCTCACTGTGTATCTACAGAGAGACCAGATAGGTAACAATGGCCAGAAGAGAGCCACGGCTGTTAGAAATAACTTCTTTCCCTGATAAAGCATTACTGTTATCAGCATCCTTTGTTTCATCCTTGTGGATGTCCTAAGGTCTGGTAAATTTAAGAACTGATGGAAGAGGAAAAGGGAATGCCCCACCCATAGACCCTGCTCAGTCTCAGTCTGGAGCCTGACAGGGAGAAGGGAGGAGAAGCAAAACCCAGATTTGGTGCTTTCTGCATAAACTGAAACCACCCTGCCCCACACATGGTGTTTCTGAATATTAAGGATGCCTGCACCCTGCCCCTCGGCCTGCTCCTGCCCCTCCAGGACAGGAAGGCAGCTATTCTATTATACCCGGTTTATTGATGGATTTACTGGATTTATGAAATCACCTGAGGTAGAGAAGAAGAATAATCCAAGCTTTCAGCATTTAATGGCCTTTGAAGTGATTCATATAGAAAAGAAACTGAGCAAATATCAACCTGTTCAATTTCTTGACTCTAAGGAAATTAATGCTTTTGTATGTCACATTGGAACAGCGATGTATAAAAGCATCTCCCTTGCTTTTTAATCTAAGAGTTCAGGTTAAAACACGATAGGCATATTTTATGTGAACAAAAATAAATCTCTGCGGTATCTGTTATGGCAATATTTGTGTCTTGAGGCATATGACATTTTCAATTCAGAACTTCCTTTATGGGGAACAAACAAGCAACAATAAGATAGAACAAGATACACCCTGGGTCTATATAATGCCACGGGTGAGCAGTGAAGAGAGACACCACTTTCTCTAATCCTAGAGGGGAACTTATTTTCTTATGACACATGACCATTTGGGTTTGCAGTAGACCTGAGACACAATACAATCTAAGATTTTGGAAAAGAAAGCACCAGAATGTAACCCTTGCTCATTTCCCATAAATTATTAATATTTTAATTTCTCATCTAATTATCTGTTTTAATGTCTTACACTGATTTTATTTATTATAATATTTTATCTTAACCTTTAAGGAATCCTTTACAAGAATTTTAAATGGGAGGTTTTAAGTGGAAGCTTTGGTGATTATTTGCAATGGGGCTTCTCAAAAGAAACAATAACTTAATGATTTCTGTCAGGGCCTTAATTGGCTAGACAGTGGCTGAGTATACTCCCTTATATCGGTCATGGAATGTGCCTTATGAGTTAGCACTGACATTTTCAACAGTGAGCTGCACAACAATGATGCAAATGCACAGGAAATAGTTCATAGTAAGGGGAAGATTAAGTCTGAATTCCTTTAGAAGGACTTCCCCCAATGAAAGTCAGGCATCTATTAATAGACATAGATATTCTCTGGCTCATTATGGAAACAAATCTGTCTTTTCCATGGTTTCACAGGAATGGGCTTCCTTTCCCCCCAGTTCTTTTTTTCGGCTGCTTCTGTTGTTCAGTTGTCTTGGTCTACGCTTAAAAATATTGTTTGCTCCTTGTTTAAGTTCAGTATTGCTCATTGCCCTTGCAGCGCGTAAGCATACTCTGTGCTAGTATGCAGATACCCCTGTTTGTGGGAGATGCTTTATAAGGTTTCCTACTTTGAATAATTGCAAAGCTTGGTTTTGGCCTCCAGTATTTTGCTGATTGTGGGAATCTAGCCCAGGCTCACCCATTGTTTGACACGATCTCACAAACAGCTTCTTTGTGCTCTACTCTCACAGCATCCTCCTGGATCCCTGTGATCTCACAGCATCCATAATCCCTGTGAAAACAGCTCTTGTTTCGAGCGTCACAGGTGTTATTTGGCTTTTCTTGCTTCCTCTCTTCACTTCAACTCTCCCCTCCTCCCATCTTACTTTTTAAAGTAGCTTTTAGACCACATTGTACTGTTCATTGTTTATTTATATAGGATGTAGCAACCTTGAGAACCCCTTATTTTTAAACAAAACATCATTGATAGCTGAACATTTTTGAGCTGTAATACAAGGGAGAAATCAAGTGTTCTTGAAAGATGGCATTTCACTCGGTCAATACTGAATGTTTAATTATTTTCTGAGCACAAACAGAAAGCAGCATGTTGGCTTAAAATATTTGAAAAATCTCTTGCTTCTGGCTTTTAAACTATTATAGCAGTCTCAAGTCACATTTATAAGCTTTTCTCCAAAAACATGATCAGAATGGTCCATTAAAAAGCTAACCTAAGATTCTCAGGTGATTACATTATTCCAAGACCTTAGAATTAACAAAACCAAACACCTAATTCAAAATTTGTAAAATCATATTTCAACTTTTGGTTAAGCTTACCTCATTTAAACTGTTGAATTGCTCAGTTCCTTCTTTTGGTGAAATGCTTATGTTCTGCTCTATTCTACAAAACAAAACAAGAATTTTCACTCAATAGATTGCTTATCTGTGCTGCAAATATTTCAAACTTTTCATCACATCTGTACATAAATTACAAGTTATGGGATAAAGTTGTTTTAATTAAAAAATAACATCTCTATGAAGGTTACATCTGTTATTTTATACCTCACTCAAACAGTGATTTTCCTGGAATCCTAAATAATATATTTAAACTGTGAATGAGGTCCTGGAAATTATGACATTAAAATCCGGGCTCATTCTGTTACACAGAAGAAGTTCTAAAGAAGCATGATCAGCTCTCAGTATCCTGGTGAGCTAATAGGGTTAAAGCCACGAAAAAGCTCAAACATATGTTTAAATCTAAGCACAATTTATCCCACATGCTTGAAGTCAGGAACAAGAGTTTTCCTGTATCAGAGCCATAAAGAATAAATCTTTCCATATTTGAATTTGATGGTATTTCAGGGTCCCAATCTTCAACTTTCTGCTTAAGTTCAGTTTTGCAAATCTCACAAAGACCCAAGGGACTGTCATGAGGAGCTGGAAATCCTTTGAGTAAGAGAGATGTCAACATTTTCTAATGACTGACACTTTGCAGCCATCAGAGATGTCCATACCTTCGGTTTTCCCTCAGTATATTACTGCTTCTCCACATGGAAATAGGAAAGGAATGTCCCAGACCAGCAAGGGGAAAATCTCTTCCCTCTGGCTATGGCTGAGATGTCTGTGCCCCATCCAGGCAGATGTGGTCGTGTTCTAAGGCTCCACACACCTACCAGCTTCAGGATTAGTTACAAATTCAGTCTACCAAGGAATGAAACTGAAGCCTAAAAAAACTTCCCATGGATTAGGTGAGCAACCTGAATAGCCTCATACCACAGGTCTGTCCTTCCCCCAAAGCAAACAGGGGTTTTCACACTCAACTTCAAAGCCTGACATGGGTGTATCACAAGTTGACTCGCAACTCGGCTGAAGCAAGACAACTATTGCTGTCTCAGAGAATGAGATTTCTCATTGCTGAAAAGGTGGCCATGTTTGCTGGCCCCTGTGAGACTCACTCACAAACGTGGTCAAAACTAACACAAACCCCAGATTTCCTTTGGGCAAAATAATTCATATTTTTCAACCTATTGTGCTCAGTCATCCCAGCAAAACCAAATAGTTTTAAAAGTCTCTAGAGGCCTCAAAAACAGTACAGACAAATGCACAGGCCTTTGTTGTAGTTCTTCATAGATTTATGAGGCATTTAAAGACTGAAATGATGGATATGCCACTTTCCTTACCAAAACAGGCACATTAGATAGCTACACCAAGGTGAACAAGCACTTGCCTCCAAACAGGATCCAAGGTGTGCAATTCACATAGGAACAAAAATGACTCATTTTGGTGGTGGTACATCTAGCACCAGAACGGGAGGTCTCACAGGCCAGCCAGCCTGTATCTTGAGATACACAGGTACATGATCAGAAGCGAGTGATTTCTGGAGATACTTCGGCAGAAAGGTGCCTTGGCTGACTGTTGTACAAGCACCTATCTACGTCTCTATGTAGGTCTCCACATATATATTCTCTCCGCCATCTCAAAAATGAATAGCAAATGTCTCCATAATGTGAAGAGAACAGAAGGAAAATAGAATTACAGAAGCAAAAAGGTTAATGCCTAACAACCCATTTCTAGCTTTTAGGCAGCAGAGAGGGCAGTATGAGGCAGCAGAAAAGAGTTAAAACTGAGAAAAAGCATGGGGAGAGCAAAAGGACTAATTTAATAAGAAAGAGTGAAATATTTATAGTTTGGTTTAATAACATGTAAGGAAGAACCTGCAAGGCTACAAAGAGCTGAAGAATTAACTCACTAATGAAGAAAAAAATATTTAGAGTGATTTATTGCATTGAACTAGACCTAGACATAAAGGAAAGGAAGAAAAGGACACATGTCAGATTTGTACACTTCTGGTATTCATTTGGATGACTCCTTTCAGGGTGTGTAACACACAGCAAATGTGAACTCTCCTTAAGAAAAAGAAAACAAAAAACTAAATGCTAGCAGCAGTTCTTACAAGTGCTATACGAAGTTCTACATACTTCACAGCTGTATCATTCATGAGTCTTGCACTCTGGAGAGTGAAAGGTTTACAGCACCTTTGAAGTACCACCTCTCTCTTATTCAGGTCGATGCTCTTGTCTGCTGTTTTAGGGATGCAGAAGTCTTGCATTTTACTGTTTCTTTTTCACTAAAATTACTGGAGTAAGATGCTCTTAGTTTTGCATTCTTAGGATTCTGGAGACACTGAAATCATTAAGGTGAGTAAAACCATTTTTGTGTGAAGACCATTTACATTAATAGTCATCTATGTATGCTGAGCTGATCTTTATACAGAGAGTTTCGGGGTGTGCTTTTTTTTTCACCAAGATTAACTGCTCTCCTACGCAAATGCAGGTTATCTGATTGTCACCAGGCAACAAAGGGCTTACAGTTTAATAACTATGGGTTGGATCCTACTCTCATTAAAAGTCAATCACAAAATATCCATTAACTTCAAAAGCAGCAGGAACAAGCCCTAATTTTCCATCTGTGCTGAGTACAGAAAAAAAAAAAAAACCCAGCTATTTTAAGCTTTAGCTGAAATTTTGAATAATTGCAGGCAACCCTTATTTTGTATAATTTACATCATGTAAAATAATGAAAATGGAATTCTCTCCATGGCTACTACTCAAATATATGTTATATCATTCTTTATAAAATATGAAAGGCCTGATCTCTCACTTTCCCCATAGACTGTGGCTTTGGTAGAATTACTCTGTTCTGCATGGCACAGATGACAAGGATGCAACCCAGTAACATGTACATTTGAAGCTTGTGGGCATAACAAAAGAAAAAAGAAAATCTAAATACTGATTATCATAACAGAGCTCCTACCAGACTTCAAGGGAAAGATCAATTTGCATGAGCAGTGTGCTGTTTAAAAAACAGACCAGAACATGTGAATTATTGAATTATGCATGATATCACTTCTAAACTTGCATAAAATTCAAATAAAACCACATAATTTTAAAAACCAGGAAAAATGTTTAAAGATAACCTAAGAAAATTCACTTCTTATTTCCCAGACTAAACCCAGAAAGGAGCATTACATTCTGCAATTTGCAAGTCTCAATCCAGTTCAACCCTGGGTTGCATTAACCTTATCCTCAGGAGACTTATGTGTTTATGCATCACAATGCCACACGTGCTCAGTGTCTTGGGCCAGTTAATGCCTTAGTGATGCCAGGATAAATCCTGGCAAGCAAACCACACACTGTGCTGTGGGATGAAACCCCTTTTCCAGATTCACTTCCAGTCTACCCTGGCCCAATACTCCTTCCCTGTCTCCAGTCCAGCAATCGGTTTTACACTTCCCGCTGTGAGGGTGGCCTACCAGGTTAGCAGCTCAGAAAGGGTACTCTCAGTACCGCATCAGAGCACTGATTCAGCCTCTCCAGAGGTTACATCACACAAGTTCACAGAAAGGCAGACCCTACAACCAATACACCTCAAAAAGCTCAAGCTTGTTTTCCTCAAGGGAAAAAAAAGCTCCTTTCTGAGACCTCCACAGAAGGCAAAAAGCATTATGAAATTCAAACATAGTCACTACTCGAATACAGGGCTGCACATGAAGGCTTCAAAAGCATGCCTGTGACTCCTTACAAAGCAATACAGAACTGCAACAGGCTTTTATATGAACATGAAGTGCACGCTTGCAATGAAAGAAACACCACCATTAAGGGCCTAGGCTGTTTAGAAACATCCTAGGCTACTCCTTGGGCACTCCCTGAATGCTGGAATAAGCAGCCAGCCAGCCAGCCAGTGTACCAGTGCCTGTCTCATCAATCACAGCAGTTACGTAAAGGCTGCCTGTGGACAGCCACACTTGTTTTTCTTATTATGAGTGCCTCTTGTACTCACCAGGCACAGTTCTTGCTTGGGCTACAGTAAGGTGCTTGCTTTTTTTTTGCCCCTCTGTCCTCTCCCCATACCCCCTTTTTTCTTTCTTTTTTTGTTTTTTCTTTCTCTTTAAGTGTATTCCAACCCAAGAGCTTGCTCAGGGTTTTTCCATGCCTTGGTACAAGAAGTATCAATGGAACCATAAACACCAATATTTTAATATCAAGATTTCTGAAGAAACTCTTCTCAAGATTTGGTCAGTCATTTCCCAGCAAAGCAATGTTTCATCAGCATATCCAGATTTGCTGACAGAGAGCTATTTGCAGACACATACTGGTCGTGATGAATTTTCACCAGGTCTGAGGCAGGACTCAGAGGGAATCTGGCTAAGTTTTCTCCCTGCTCACCTGGCCGCCTGTGCAGGAACGCAGTCTCATAAGCTCTGGCTCACCCGCGCGGGTCCGCCATATGGCGCGGGGACATCAGCACTTCTGCAGCTTCCCTGCTCCCTCCCACGCATTCCTGAGTTGTAGCTGTTCAGCAGAAAGCGTGGAAGCTATGAGAGTCCCCACCTGAACTGCATTCTCAAAAGCTACTTGCCTTGAAAACTTCAATACTGAAAGCCTTGCTAGAGCTTGGTCTCCCTCAGAGGAGCACAGAAACCCTGGGAGACACTGACTGAGCTCAAGATCCAGGGCAGCCCTGGGTTCCCGACATTTCCATTGTTCCTTGGAGAACAGTCATAGGTCTGACAGCAACTGCTGCCCTACAGCCTCTGCAGAAATTAGGACCAGCTGAGTCCTACTGAATGAAGCCACTCCCATTTTATTTGGGGAATGGGGAAGAGGGGGAACTTTCTGGAATTTTTCTTTGGCAGAAAACTTAACCCCAAAGTGTAGTTCCCACACTGACTTGGAATGCAACCTTCTCTGAAACAGCAACGTTCCCACCACCCAGGAGTCCCAGGTTTCAGCCCCCTATCTGGGTAACAAGCATCTGAAGAAAACACCATCCTCTATTCAGGTAACTGCATACACAGCTCAAAGGCAATCGACATCAGTTTTGCTGATTGCCTTTTAGAAAGCAATCAGTAGAAGCAGCTTTTTGTAATCATATGTATTGTTCCATACTGGCTTTCCTATTCCCTGTTAAAAAAAGGCAATTGTCTTTATTGTAGCATTTGTTCCTGGGGCCTGCATATAACTTTTATCTCTGAAAGGTGTGGATTATATTACACTCTTACCCAAACCCAACTACACACAATGACTAGCGCAGTATTCAATGTAATCCCTAGCAACAGTATTAGAAATTCCTGTTCTTTTAATAAAATGTCAAGGGTTCCTTCCATGCAGATGGCATTTCATATTCTAAATTGATGCTGATGTTCATAAATCATGCATGATAAACACCTCTTGAAATTAAAATCCTTGATTCACAGGTCAGGTATAGCTTAGCCAAGACTACGACAGTATTCCCTCATTCTTCTGACTGTAAACCTCTTCACCAAGTCTATTCTTTTCTTTCTTTCAAATCCCGCTAAAACTCTTCCTTCACTGTTTCAGTGGTTATCATAAAATGAAAGTACGCCCCCCAAAAACAACCAACACATGAGAGTTGCATTTCTGTAGATTGTTTCACTTATATTTCCCGTTCTGTTCTCCTCTGTCACGTACCTATTTATGAACATCCCTTGTTAGGTTACCCTGAATTTAGATCACTCTGCTTATCAGGGACTGTACTGAAAAGTTTTTCGTATCTCAGTAGTTTTAATCCATATTTAGACAAATGAAAGCTATCCTGGTTTTAGCTGCCCCACGCTCACCAAAACAGATTAAAAAAAAAACCAAACTCTGCACAGTTCAGAGGCATTTAGACCTTTAAACTCCAATGAGACTAATGACAGAGCTATAGCAGTCTGCAGAAACTAAATTAAAGCAGTAGTAACAACAAGCCACATTAGAAATAATCAACCTTGCTTCTTAGTATAAGAAAGAAATAAATCCTTCTTCTCCTATCCTCCCCACACACATCTGATAGACAGAGGAGCCTGCCTAGTGGCACCCCAGCAGCAGTGTGGCCATATCCTCTTCTCCAAAAGACCAGAATGCTTTTGGTCTATGAGTTAGGGATCCTAGGCAGATGTAGTGTTTCAAAGCATTGCTAACTTTACCAGTAACCTAGCAAAAACAGGTTGGAAGATAGTGAAACTCAAGTTTTATGGGGCTAGCAGATGTGTCCTGTCAAAATCTAGCGATGATTGCTGCCTGCTGCCAAGACTGAATACTTAACCTTTGCCATGTCCCAGAGCAGAGAAGGCAGAAAACAAGGCAAGATGTTATACCCTGGCAGCTATGTTTCACAGCCTGTTGCACAAAGCCAGTTCTGTGATCCTGATGCAGTAGCCAGCGATCTGTATGAGACATGGGCATGTAATTGCTCTGGCCCCATCAAAGATGACTGACAGCAGAGGGATGGGGCAAGCTGCTGGTGACCCTTAAGAGAAGTCACCAGACACCGTGACCCTCAAACTGAAAGTGGTATTTTCAGCATATGTAATTCAAGGTCCCCTGCCTCAGCTGGGTGGTGGGAATGTTTTTTCCAAGGACAGTTAAGACAGTTAAAGTAAATAAAGTGTGTGTGTGAGGCCAGGGACAATGCGTTAATGCCTGTTTACACCATGTTTGAAGTTCCTTATTTCAGAGTAAAGTTGCCTCCATTTTGTTGTAATATAATCAAACTAAGACATGGCCAGAGTTGAGATTTGATCTCTGTGCTTTCACAGCTCTTGGCACAGTAAATCCAGGTACCATTATTTAACAGACTTAGCACTTGTCAATAGCAGGCTTCCTAAGGAGCTACCCTGGTGTTAAACAGGAGTAAAAAGCATAGTGAACAATGGTTTAATACCAGGCAAACTTAAAAGGCCAAAGTGTTGAAGTGGACCTGGACACTTTGCTGTGGTTGCTGTTTTATTCACGCACACTCTGCTCTGGTTCTTATCTTTAAAGTCCACGTTTCTTTCATCATGTTCCTTTCATCAATCACAATTAACCAATGTTATTTCATTATCTACCCATACACAGACCTCCTACCAGAAAAGCCACTAGGTAAGTCTAACTCTCTGATACCAAACTCACTATGCTCCTCTTTACAAGAAATCCATGTGATTTTTTCCTAGCTTAAAGAATGCCAGAAAAAGAGAAGGCAGGCTTCCTAGGCTGGGGCTAATTAGAAATACTTTCTGAGATGCAGCGTCTCAATTGCACATACAAGCATTGGAGGGTGAAAGCAGCTCTTTGTGAAAGCTAATTAAATGCTCGGTCATTCTGCTAAAGCTTCCTTTGAGAGCACAAATTAATTTCATTTACAATGTTGCCTACTAAAAGCTGTGGTGAAGGCAACCAGTTCATTTCACGTAAAGCACCAAAGTGCCATTGGATGGCAACTGTCACTACTAACCTAATCCTGACTTGAAACCTTGGAGGCAATGAGCTCTGTATGTCAACTCGCTGTGCCCTGACCCACTGAGCATCCTTGGGATGCAGAGCTGATGCACCGGTCCCTCCAAAGCAAGCCAGTGCCTCTGCCACACAGCACCACGGCTGTCATGCACCCCGAGACAGAGAACAGCGCAGAGACCTGGCTCACCTGCCTGAAACTCTATGTGCACAGCAAAGCAGGGCCAAACCAGCACCTAAGCATTGGAAATTTGTAAAGTAGTGCCCCAAAAATTGACGGCCGTGAAGAGCATGATCTTATTTACACATTCCAAGCCTGCCAGTAAGAGCTAAATCTTATCCTTAGGACACACCTTCACTGGTAGATTGGGTCAGTTGGGCGAGTTGAAACCCCATTTTTAGCCTTTTGCACAGCCATAAAGAATTGGAGGAGGAGCACAACCATGAAGGATTGGAGGAGGAACTGTGACTTCCAGTAGCTACCAGAGCTGAGTTACTTCGTCATCAGCTGAATTACCTGCCATGGAGACTCGGCTAACACCTGACCTTAACACCCTGTACCCTTCACAACGTTGGAACAAGCGCAGTTACCACAGCATGCAGGGTCTAAACTATACATAAATGCATACCCATGCTAAAATCAGGTGTGCGGGTTCCCATTCCCATTTCTCAGTGAGAATACAGCTGTGAGAAAGAGTGAGGCAAGTCAGCACTGGGGGAAAAAGAAAAAAAGTGCCAGGATATTTTTGAAACTTGGCATAGAGGAATTGAAGTTTCTGAACTGAGGATGTTCTTCTTGCTTGAAATGTAGGGGATTTAAAGAATGATGAAATTAGCATTCTTATCTTCATCCCTTTCACTTTCTCCAAACAGTTTTAGCCATATAAATACAGAATACAACTGCCACTGAGAGCCAGGAGTCTGAATATTTTATACAAAAGGCAGCAAATGAATTAGCCTTTCCTACAGTCAATCAAGAGTGAAATGCGCTGTCTTATCCCAAGGCTTACCTTGGTTGAAATCTCACTACTGCCTCCTGGTATCTTAAAGCCACGTTCTGTGCGTAGTCATTATCTGAGGATCCAGCCTTCCCCTGCCACTCTGAAAGGCCTGGCAATGCACTTTCCAGCTCCTGCACAAAGCAAAAAAAAAAGTTGAATGCCCTGTCAGTACCAATCAGGCTTAGCTGAAAATTTTGCTTTAAGAAAAAAAGAGCTCCATGAGACTGGATGCGAATTGTGGTTCTTTGTTATTTTTTGGTAATAATCTGGAAACAACTGGAAAACACAGACTAGAAAAGGTTCTAAACAAAGCAGTATCTTCTTTCACTGCAAAACATTTTTTGAAACCAAAGCAGACTGTAACCCATTTTCTGTTTATTACTTAGATAACAGATATCAGCTTCTGAGCTAAGAGGTGCTATACACAAAGTTCAATTTTTTTTTGCTTAGGTATACACTCACATTTCATTTGAAATTATTTACTGACATGTCAGTAATATTTTATTATTTGGGCATCATCAGAAAAAAATTCGGCTGACAAAAGCAAATGCAGTTCACTTAAGATTTGTAAGGTTTAACCAGTTTCCTTTTTGCTTTTGCTTTTTCCCTTCCCTAGCATATGCATAGCTTTATGCATAGAGTATTACTGCAGAAGAAGTGAAAGGCAGTGAGGAAAAAAGTCATATCAGCCAACCTGCCACACAGAAAAAAAAAAAAAGCCAATTTAGTCCAACAAATTGAGGACGGGAATGGGAATTAGAAAGGTATGCATTTTACTCCAAGCTTTCAAAAACCAGTTGTAGGGCTGTGACAAGACATGTTCAGCACATCTTAATTTCCTTACCTATAAATTGGGCTATAATATTTCCCTTGCATTGCAAAGGGGTAAGTTAATGAAGTTCTTTGAAAATGTGATAATTAAAGTGGGATTTTTTTCCTACTTCTTTATTAGCTTTTATCATCCAATATTTTATTCTAACAGTTTAAAAAATTAAAATACAATGTGCTTTGCAAAAGAATAGTGTTCACTTCCCCTGGTAAAGCAATGAATCTGATTCTGCTAAGTTTCAAAGCTTAGCTGGAAGCATGGAAGCTTGGATAGGTCTGTTTGGATTGGAATTTGGAGGGCTGAGGTCCTTCTACATTTACAAAAACAGTGGCTGCTTTTACTTCCTTCTTAGTCTGTTCCATCTTTACTGATTATAGAACCATAGAATGGTTTGGGTTGGAAGGGACCTTAAAGACCATTTAGTTCCCACTCCCTCGCCATGGGCAGGGACACCTTCCACTAGACCAGGTTGCTCAAAGCCCCATCCAACCTGGCCTTGAACACTGCCAGGGATGGGGCCATCCACAACTTCTCTGGTATGAATGAAGCTTGTTTAGAGATACATTGTATTGAAAAAACCTAAATAACACTTTCATAAAATTGCCAACTTTACAAAAAGCTTTAAATTTAAGAAAGTTGCCCAAATGGTCTCCTCTCAGGAGAAATGTTCAGTGCCTACTTCTCAAAATTAATGATGGAGGACTAAGGAATCCTGTAAAAAAAAAAACAAAACCACAAAACAAAACAAAAAACCCCCAAACTGGTAAAAATTAATAAAATGTCTGATCACTAGCATTTTACTTCCTCTCCATGATGACATTTTAACTACGGGATATTTGTTGTATAAATGAACGTTAATTCCTCCTACTTAGTCTACAAAGTGAGTATAAAAAGAGTGTTGAAATCTACCTCTAGAAAGAGACAGCTGTCACCTTCACGATGGAAGCTGCTCAGGAGGAAGCAGCCATGGGCTAGCTCTAACACACACATCCAGCCCATGGGGTACGTCCACGCTGCATTTATGAAGTGTAGACCTGCCCTGGGACTGAAAGTACCTTCCCTGCCAGTTGAAGAGACCTCTGCTAACATTAAATTAGTTTGCTTTTTTATCAGCCACTGCAGTAGAACTGACCCGGCAGAAGTTAATCAAGCCTTCCAATCATACTGACTACCCACAAGGGGCAAATTTCCAAAACAGACCTCCAAAACAGAGGCTGTCTTTTTTTCAGACTAGATGTTACAATGCCCTAGTGATGTCAGGGCAAAAGGAGTGAAAGCTTCACTCAACTGACTAACGTTACTCTCTTGTTACCCTTTGTCTCCTTCAGAGCCTTCTAGGACAGATGTCTCCTCCTCTCCCCATGCCTATCTAATAAAGTTTAGCGTTGAATGAATGATATTTTATCCAAAAATGGTAATAAAAATTCAGGTGGCAAATGGACAGCAGTTTTTTGCAGCTGTTCTAGTTTTTCCATCACTATCTTAATGTTATTTTCCCTTAGTTATATAAAAATGATCATATGCTCTTGGGGGCTAAACAGGTCAACATAACAGTTTTTACTAAAGTTCAAGGTAGAAGTGGATCGAACCAGTTCAGCTTATTTTATTTGCCAAGAAATCTTCAGAGGTTTGATGGTCTCTAGGTAGAACAGGCATTTTCCTCATTTGTGCTTTGAATCTCTTACAAGGACTGGGTTACATTTTGCTAGGTATTGGACATGACAGAAAATAGAAAGAATAACACTATATTCTCTGAAAAGTGTAACTTCTATAATGGCAACAGCAAAGCTGGAAGAAAGAATTCTGCATCATCACAGTGATGCATACTGAAAATATTCTTTCTCAAAGAGATTCTAGCTTTTTATGCCATCATATGACAATACGGAGTTTCAGGATACAATAAAATACCGAAAGAGGCAACAGCCATTGACTTATACCAGTTGAAGACCTTGTCTAGGATTCTTGCAACAGCCTCAACCTTTATGCTTAGATGTGCTTAGCTCCAGAAGTTGACCACAAAAGCTGTTAGTACCGGTAAAAAGAAAACTTCGGGTGCTACGTAAATGAGTGAAACGTGCATTTCAAGCTAAGCAAGCCTATCTTTTGGCTGAAGCCTTCTTGGTGTTGTACTATTTAAGTTAATCAGTCAAAGAAAGTCAGTCCAGTTAAGGTGCAAAACCAAACCCCTGTTAAAATGGTAAACTTGCTTCAGCAAAAGCCTCTTCCGCAACAAATACCATTCTCCAATATCAGCAGAAAGAATGTGGCAATTCAAGATGCTTTCTGCTAGATGAAAGGGAAAGCTGAGGACAAGAATACATGCTGGTAATAAGTGCTTAGGTGCAGGCTTGATATCTAAGGACTTGGGTGGGTTTGGGTTGTTTTTTCTTTTCTTTTTTTTTTTTCTTTGTTTTTGTTCATAAGTTACGTCATTAAAGAGTAACCCTAGGGAAACACCCTTGATGGAACCTCTGTTTCTTAAGAGCAATGAAATCCATTCCTGATGTGTCAAAGGCATCTAACAGCATAGTGGTGTCTTCTATTGTATTTTTGTTTCTTCTTCACTACAGAGAGTGAGGCTTCTACAATGAGGCTGCATCTGGTAAGCAGTCTGTGAAGAGGGAAATCTCCAGGCATTGCTGAGAGGTCTCAGTGCTGCATAATCACTACCATGATATTTGCTTTGTACACAAAATAAGACATGTCTTTGGAAGCAGCCAAAAATTACCATCATGGATACACATGTTGAGATAAATAAGCTTCTGTTTCACAAGCTAAAATTTTTTCAAAATCTATTTCCCTCAACAAAATCACAGCATGTCATAACCCATCTCTGTCAGAGCACCTGAATTACAGTACAAGCACACAAACCTTTTCTGTGTTTACACAGCCAGAAAGGGCCTTGCATCCTTCATATGCTTTATCCAACACACAAACACTTCCATCTCTTTGAATGCAAGCACCATCCAAATATTGTACCAGAATTTGGGACCACAGCCCTGGCATACCTCTTGGCGCTGTGTCAATATAAGAAATAGCCAGTACTGAAGTCCTGAGCAGAAGTGCCTCCTACCCCTCCTAAAAATGCCAGTACAAGAAAATAAGCAGGTACATTTAATGCACTGTGAATTGAACAGATTTAACCCACAATGGGAGGTATGGTTTAAACATAAACAGAGTCTGCCTAAAAACTGAAGTGGAACTTGCAGACTGCCTGACATGTTCATGTGTTTGTGTAGCTCATGTGTTAATATCGGCTCTGTTTTTTTGATTCCTGTGCATTTAAAACCACAATTTTAATGTCAAAGTACTGGAAGTTCTTTGAAATCCATGCAATTTCCCCACTTAATTTATACTCAAAAATACAAAATTTCACACAGCAGTTTTCAGCATTCCCATCTCTAGGTATTGATCATCAAGCCACAACTTCACTTTCATAGTCATTTACCTTGATAATATGACTTTAAAACTGAACTTTTACTGTCTCTACCTATTAGCTAGCATATTTAGTGTCATTTTATAAGTATGTCTTAGTATCAATAAGGAATTTGAGGATGACTCATTTAATAATCTATATTCATGACTGTGCATCAAAGGTGAGTGACAGGATTAGGCAAAGAAAGCAGACTTTCCATTCCTCACCATCTGTTCTCACACCGACTCCCTGGAGTATGTTCTGAACATATGCTTCCTCACCTCTTAAAGTCAGATAAATCCTAATTAATTTGATTTTCTATAGATTAACATTGCAGAATTGCTAAAGAAGCTCATGAAACCATAGGAAAGATGAAACCAAGTAGCTGAAGTACAGCTGTGTAATCACATTCCAGCAGCCTGCCTCTCTTCCCATACTTTGGAAAGGTTAGAGCTGCCCCCATACCCAGCTCTTGCCCGCAAAAGAAATAACTGCATGCAATATCCAAGGTACAGCTTTACCGTAGTGACATTTTATCAGCTGATAAGTGGTCGAGTGAAGTCACTTGGTACTGCACTTTTATTAGACTTGGTCCTGTTAATCACCACTGTAAATTTAATAATCTTTTCTTCATTAAGACCTAGGGTACATGACCACAGTACTAGTGTCAAAAAAAATCAGAGGCACAGGAATCACATTTCAGCAGACTGAGAACCTTGTGAAGCTCAGAATCCCAAAGTTGGCCATCTTTCCTCTACTTGAACACAGCAGTCTCTTCCCTCTCAGTGACCTCTCTACAATGGAAATCCCCTGGATTCTCACTAGTAGAAAGGCACACAAAATTGGTTCCCAGCCAAACAGACTTAATCCTTCCAACACATGCAGCAAACTTTTTTATGTCCCAATAGCCTATTCTGATTTTAAAGGGACGATTTTCTGAAAAAACAACTCATGGGCTTATAACACATAGGGATGAGTAACAAATATTTCCTTGGCTTACCAGAGCAACACCTTTAGAAGAGATACTGTCACTGCAATATTGTCACTGCTTCTTTCTGATGCCACAGAGATGTCAGGTTGGGGAAGTGAGGAGACCATTGAAAAAGCACTCTATCAATAAACTCAGGAAAACGAGGATGAACAGTTTAATCACCATGTGCAGTGCATCACGCATTTCTTTCATAAATGCATGCACTCAGATATTGCTGTTTGTCAGCTCAACATCAGCTGCTTGTAAGTACATCATTTATCTCTTTGAGTGGCTTGGTGGCAAGGTGTTTCACAAAAGGAAAGTATATGCAGTTGGACAGTGTTTCAAAGCATCAGTCTGGCCCACTTTTCCAGAAAATAACAACCTGCCATACACATATAAACAACAGCTACTAGAAAGAACACAGCAGCACTTTGCTTTTGGCTTCAAAATGGAGAGAAGAAATTGTTACCAATTCACAACTAGGGCTCCTAACACAGACAGCTGCAACAGGGTTTGGGAGGTCATAAGACACCAAGGATCCCAATGAGAACCCCCACACAGAAACAAACCCTTCACAGAGCTCTTCTGCAAGCAGAGCCTTGTCTTTCATAGGCACTGTTAACAAAGCCAGGAGCAAGATGCTTGCTTCTTTAAGAACAAAAGCCCTTGAGGTAGCTGAAGATGCAGCAAGGCAAGCACTCAGGGTTAAGGAGCACGCATATCCTTACTAATAAGAATGAAGGCTATGCAAAATGAAGGGCTTGGCAGATGCTTTCTCCAAAACAGTTTCCTTATGCAAACCATTCCAAGAGGCAAACTCTTTCCTCTACAGCAAGCACCACTGAACTCAGTGTACATATAGGATATCCATCAAAAAGTCTTTCACGGTACTAGGATACAATCCCCTCTAAGAATGAGTGGAGTTCCTGTTATGGAGGGGTGTTTGCTTTGTGTTTATCTTGAATTTTACACTCAAAGCTCTACACTAGCTCTAATCCCTCAAGTACTCCCATCAAATTAAAACTGAGATAAAATGGTGCCTACACACCTTACCTCTTCCAGTATGCCAGAGATGGGGGCAATGGGTAGTGTGGGGGCCCAGGACCTCTTTTGTCTTTCCTAATTCAAGCCCTTGAGTCATGTGAAAATTATGTGCCTGACACTGTTTTTCCTTCCAGAGCCTGCATATCTAAGTTGCACTGGTATTTTATGGCAGTCTAATTATATGCTCAGAAAGTTTCCCATGAAAGAATATCAACATTTTCAGTTAACCACTTCAGGCCATGTAAAATACCATAGCGCAGCAAATCTGTGCTGTGTTAGCTTTCATTGGGTGAGAGATACAGGCACAAAATACACAGGAAGCAGGCAGACAGGAGACTTGGAAGCAGCTGAAAGAGCAACAGATGATCTATGAGACAGATCTTGCCCTGTTTATGACTTCTTCCTCTTCCTGATACGCCTCCACTTGCTCTTTACAGGGCAAAATTTCCTATCATTTTTCTTATCTGCTGATAAAAATGTACACCTCATCTCCCTTCAGCCTAAATAATATTTCCTAGTAATGTAATACAGTTGCAAATAATCAGCAGTTACTACTTCATCTCAGGGATGAACCCCAGAAAAACATGCAAGAAGATTAGGGCAAAAGTTGACACTGATATTCTGAAAGAGACTGTGATAATAGCATTGGGATGGCATTTGCTTTTAATTTTTATTCTGGGATTCAAAAGAATATTCCTCACTTAGAAGGTAAGACATACCATCCAAAATGTACAATTCCCAGTCTACATTTGAAAAAATGGACCAAAATAATTCCTGGTCTATGATGGGTTCAAAGCACTTCAGAAAGCGCTCTGCAAATTTCTATCCATAAACAAGAAGGGAGGAGAGACAGAAAGTAGCCAAACACACTATACATCAAAGAGGAGATGTAAATACAGACATCTGTATTTACAGATGTCAGGCCTTGTGCCTACTGCAGGCTGACAATCTACCAACATTAATATCAACTATCTTGGTTATGAGACTATTTCTAGCTGAGGGGTTAAACCTGGACCAGAGCTCTATCCCTTACACTGCACGAGACATGACTTGGGAAGCACCGGGGAAGAACGGAGGCACTTCCAGCAGCTGCTGGGAGGTGCTAACTCTGGACTCTCCATAGCAAGGTACCTCCACAGACAGCAGAGAAAGCTTGTTCATTTCTAGTCTTCTTTTATAACCTTTAGAAAAGTTACAGTTCTGCTCCCCTCTGCAAAACCCGGAAAGCCTGTGAGCAAGAGCACCGGTACCAGAATCTGGAATAGATTTATTATTTAAAGATGAGAAAAATCAGAAAGTAAGATAAAGGGGAAGTAGGAAATCTCTCAATTGACAGCCAAAATACCAGCGCAAGAGATCCTCGGTAAAATAAACAAAACGGAAAAAGTCTAATCAAGTGCTGCAACTACCAAATTGTTCATATTTGGCACAAGGAGTCACAGAAAATCTAAAGAGAGATATTTGCACATGCTCTTGTCCTGGTTTTGGCTGGGACAGAGTTAATTTTCTTCCTAGTAGCTGGTACAGTGCTGTGTTTTGAATTTAGTATGAGAATAATGTCGATAACACGCTGATGTTTTAGCTGTTGCTAAATAGCGCTTACCCTAAGTCAAGGATTTTTCAGTTTCCCATGCTCTGCAAGTGAGCAGGTGTACGAGAAGCTGGGAGGGAGCATGGCCAGCACAGCTGACCCGAATTAGCCAAAGGGACAGCTCTCCACTCACTTTTGATAGCAGTTGCAACACACCCCTCTCTGCAATTCTAGCTGAAAGAAATTGTCTGTCACTACAGGAGGGTTCCAGGACTCCAGGTCCCTGAAAGTCACGGTGGATTATTGTGGGGCCTCAGTCACATCATGGATTACCAGGAAGTCCCACTTTGTATTTCAAAAGGTGTGTTTGCTCAGATGCAGTGCCGTAAACCTACCCTTGGTAAGTTTACTTCTTTACCTGACTTTCCTCATGGCTTTTTCCATTTTCTAGCTTTGCAATGGGCTTAGGTTTTCTTAGCTTTAAGTTGCCCATTTCAGGCTTCAGAGCGTAGTCAATTACAGCTTGCTGCTTGTGCTGCTGAGTGTCTCGCAAAGGCAGCTGCCTTTCCTCTAAGACAGTAGCGTTGTCCGGATAATTTTCTTTGTTATCATCATCTCTGTAAGAAAATAAAATTGAAATGCATCAGGCAGGACTTCAGACACCTGTCAAAACATTATGAAGGAAGAACAGCAACAAGTTCTTAGCTATTCATGGCATTTTCATTTTACCAAGTTGAGTAGTCTACACATCAAACACTGCATATGTTAGTAACGTGAATCTGAAAGGCTACTGTTTATTGTCAAATCACAAGCTAAACTACGGTTAGTATTATTACACATTCAACTGTGGAGCCATTTAAATAAGACTAGTTTTAGAGGCACTCTTTGGCTTCAGCCCTATAGTTCATATTCCCCAAATAAAATCTGAAACTATCTTTTTCATGCAGAAGACCCTTCCCCATCCAAGGATTCACACTAGGTTATAGCTCACAAAAATGTTGTCACCTACAATAATTCCTCCCTATAGTCACACTTCCCTTCTGACAGTCTCTGGTTTTGAGGGCTTTCGGACAAAGTGAGAGAGGTAGGCATACAAAGTAGGGTTTGAACAGCCAGAGATGTGTTTGGGTGGAAGGGACAAGTATCATGTTCTCTCAGTTTGGAGAAAAGGTCCTCCTGTATAACAGCATATCTGGTGGTTTAAACAGACACTGTTGCTCACGGATGCTCAGTTAACCACTGAACCTGGGACAGATATCTTCAATCTCCACCTAGCCTACAGAGAGCAACCTGTCCTAAGAAGACCTTGCTAGTCTTACGCACGCCCAGTCAATCCAACCTTAGACCAGCCTAATGCCTTCCAACTGGGAGCATCTCCCTGGTACCATTAAGAAAGCTACTGCCATGCCAAATGCAAGGCTGCCTGCTTAGTTGGCAAGATGAGCAGATCAGCATTACTGCTTCAAAATCCTTGGCTGTTGCTTAGTCTGCAGGTGGAATTTCAGATGTTAGCTTCAGCTGGTAAAATCCTAATAGTTAGCTGAGAGAGAACTGCTCTCCTGGTGTGAAACTTCCACAGCTGAGGGAGTCAAGGATTATTGAATTAATCCCCCCTGAGTTTTTTTAGAAAGTGTAACTTGCTGATTCAGCATTTTCTCCTAAGGATTCTGAGCTGCCAAACTCACTTTCCATCTGTGGCCCATCAGCATCCAGATGGATGCTCACAGGATGCCTATGGAGTTAAATACCACTGCTGCCCATGTCTTCTGCAAGCATGCTCCAAGGCAGTTGTTATAGTTACAGGGCAGAGTACTTTATATCCTATGGGCATTTCAACAATGTGCAGAAGTGTTGCTAATTTTAAGGTATCATCTGATTTAAAAATGTTTCTGAAAGGTTAAGTTACATCCTCTAGCAATCAACACATACTAACATAGCCATGAGAGAGACATGCCTCAAGAATACTTCAGTTAAATTACAATTTGAAGGATTTTTTTTCACAGAGACACTCATCAATGAGAGTATCCTTGAACAGTTGCAAAACTCCACTTACTACTACTTTGTACCAGCTGCTGTACAGTAAAATTCAATGTATTATCATCAGAGCTGCATCTGAACGAAAGTAATATGATGTGAATTAAGAACACAGACCATAATATATCTACTCATATAACAACAACAGTAATTAATCTTAATATTGTTTACACAAAAGTATACAAGACAAATATGCATTTCCCAGAGATACTAATAGCCTTAGTAGGTAATACCCCATAAATTCTGCATCCCCTTGAGCATAAAGGTTTCTTTCTAATGGTTTAACAGAAGCACACTGACAGCTTTTTTTGTTGCCAATGGATTTCAGACAAAATTTGTAGTAGAATACCTGGGGCTGGAACTGCCTGCTTGGTCTTCATGTACAGAGTCTGAATCCCCATCACACCTTGAAAATGGATACAAAATAGTTGCTGATTTTCTGCCAGCTGCAGAAATCTAGCTTTTAATAACATGACGGTGCAGCTCAAAGTATAAACACATTTCTCCTTCTTACACCTTAGTTGGGGTCATTTAATGCCATAGCTGCTCCATGATAGTCTAAATCTCAGAGGAGGAAAAGGTTTTGAAGATGTTAAGTGTATGCAATTCGGTATATCATTTTCAGCCAGATGGAAATAATGATGAAAAAGAATTCAGACATTACCATAAAAATTACAGGAAAATTACAAGAAAATCTGTATTTTAATTGCTTATAGTATACTTCACATTAAAAAAAAAAAATTAGAAACTATTAGCTAAGTGTGTTTTTCTCCTAGACTCACAAAAGTATTAACTATAGTAGAGCGGTCATTCTTTGTGCAGCAGGAAAAAGAATCCCCAAATAAATTATAAAGTGATCATTAGTCTTACAAAGTGAACTAGCAGAATTTTTTAAGATGCCTGAAGAATCATAATCAATTACATCCCCTTAAGTTACGAACAACAGAATTGTCATAAGGCTGCCTAATCAAAAGAGAAGTCTGGATAAATATTCTAGAGACTCAGTGTTGAACACTCTATTGTACAGCATGGCTGAACTTGGAGGAATTATATAACTGCAGAGCCTGTGAGCAGTCTTTCTTCAAATAAACATACATATATATGCATGCACTCTTAACAAATATGCATACACCCTTTCTAGGTATTATTTTGGGGGAAAATCGGGGCGCTCTCCTCACCCTCTCCTCACCCTCTGTTCATACTCACAGGGCACAGACACTAAGCAGGCCTGGATCACTTGAAGTCTGCTGGCAGAGGAATCTCTTCATTATGGGGGAAGCAGCCTGTACTTCCGCTGACTTGTTAAATTTTCAGAAGAGCTGCCCCGCTTAGGACAGAGCACATTAAGTGATAAATCCATAGCTCTGCATTGCAATTTGATGGCAAGGTTTTTAATGTATTCCTCTTTCCCACCAGTCTTCTGCTAGTTTCTTTATCAAAAGCCAGACTGCAGCAGAAAATATTTAAAGGGACACTCAAGTGTTTACACTTCCTGAATACATTAGCATATGGATGAAAGCATTTGCTGCTCTCAACTGGAACACACAACTACAGTTGCAGAACCCCCCAGTCACACAATATTCCTGCAATGGGTGCAGTTCTCCCCACAAGGCAAAGTGGGATGACAAATGGAAGACAGGGGTTAATGTATAAAATGGATAAATTCACTGTAGAAGTCTAGTTGCCTCTGCCTCCTGATGCCAGTCTCCTCTGGTCTATCACGAATTACCTTATGGGTGTCTGACACCAGCAAGGAGTGAGGATAGGACATACTGGGAGTATGAAGAAGGAAGCCCAGTATGGAAAACATGATGGAAAATTTCAGAGGGAGAAAAACACAGCAAGGAATTACACTGTGAGGAGACAGTGCCAAGGTCAGAGCTGGATGGACAGAGCTCCCAGCACAGACATGAGATTAAGGTAAGAGGCCACCAGGCATGCTGTGTACCATGGGCCAATCCACAGTCAACAAAGGCCAGGGACCCCCTAAAGGGACAAACTCTCCCTCCTGCGTGTGCCACGGGAAGAGGAGGTAGGAGGAGGCAGCTCTGCTACTGGCTTCACTCACCCCCTCCTCTCACCAGTCACCACACTTGGCAACCTTCAGTCCTGAAAGACCATTTTGGCAACTGGGAACACTCTCTGGAGGAACAATGGATGACTGAGCACAGGTGGTTCATCAGTCAAGTCTATCCCTGCATACTTGTGTGCATACTCCTTAACTTGGGGCAGCACCCTGGGCATTGCTTTCCCTGAGGTGGCTGTAACAAGGTGATCTTGAGAAGTAGAGATCCTAACTTAGCATCCAGCAACTGATAAAAGTCATAAAACAAGACAGAACTTATAAGCAACATAAGTGAGCATGACAAAATGTATTCAAATAACCAGATAGCGGTAAATAGAAAATATAAGCAATCATGAATCAGAGAAGACCATGTCCATCATGTAATAAAAAGATTGTCGGGAAGTTGAGAAGCAACACACTCTGAAATCATTAACATAAATTTTTCTCTTTGTAAGAATAAATATTAACCAAGGAAGCTCACTCACACAAGACAGTGCTTGAGGCTAAGACCATAGCAGGACCTTTAAAAAGACGAATTCATGATATAATGCAAATATCCATCATTAAAGCACAGAATGTTTTTACCTTAGCTTCTTTAAGAAATGCAGCTTGTGTGTTCGTGCCACCTGCCTGCACATATCAACACAGACATGCACACTCCTCTCAGCAGTAACTTGTAAATCTTTTTGTCCAATTTTAGCTGTATTTAGCAGACAGAGGGGTATTCAAGAGTTTGATAAGTTTTGTGATAGCTTGTGTCCACGTAGTAGAGCAAGTTCCCACCAACCCAAAAACTGCAGCAGCACCTCACTCATTCCTAAAACATCAGAGAATACGCCAGAGCAGCTTCAATTCATAAATCCATACGGCTTGAAGCTTACCTTGGGCAGGAAGTATGTCTTTTGCCAAAACCAGTGATGTGAATCCTTTTCCTTCAGTGCCCAATCTAACGACTGACTGATGGATATGTCTCTTAAAAGTTAAGTACATCCTTATGGCATGGGCCAGAATCAGGTCAGAGATGAGGGTCCCAGTCTAGATGGACTGCTGCTCTGACTCTTTATAGTACAGCCTCTTTAGGTTTCTTCAAAGGATCTCTGGTTTAATGGGATTAGTTTTTTTAACTTTCTTCCATTTTCACCTTTCCATAGGAGCCATTTCAGTACAACTTGAAAACTGCTCCCTTTTGTTGACTTGACCTTTAAGATGTTCACATGAACAACTTCTATACCAGGCTGCACGCATGGTTTGCTGGAAGCTTAGCAGCCCTGGGCATTTGCCTTGCCTGGAGAAATGTTCCTGAAAGTATTGTATCACTGATTTTATATCATTCAGGAAGCCCTGATTTTCCCTTTGCTGCAAATAGAGACAGAAATTGTCAAATGAGAATGCCTAAAGTTGCATGGCAAGCTCTCTCTTTATTCTGCAAAATAAAAGTAACCTATTTTCAGATAAGGCCAGCACAAACAACTAGTGCTGAAATCAGTAAGAATTGTGTATCCTCAGCAGTTCTCAAAAACAGGCTTTGGGGGGAGGCTCTAAACAGGATTTAGGGAAACCAACTCTGGAAACCAGGTTTGTTCATTTGGACAATGCTTTTCAGATGTCATTTTTCACTTGCTTTGTTTTCTAAAAGCATGTTTCTACTTCCATGTTGGAAAGATAAGATTAAAAATTAAAGCCCCTGAAACAGAACCAACAACAGCCTAAATGAGGGAGAGTCACCCTTCAGGCAATGCCTGGCCCAGCCCCAGCTCTGCCACGCTGCTGCCTCTCAGCTCGACACAGCACAGCACCGTCTGCACCCCTCTGCCTTTCCCCAGGGGCAACGCTGGCACTACGCAGTCAGCTTTTATGCCATCCTGGCCCTTGTCTTAATAGTCACATGAAGCACCGTAGAGAAAGGCCACCTTCAGGTCCTAGAAACCTTAAGGGTGAGGCAGGCACAGGGGCCGCTCCAGGGGAATCTCTACGGGAAACGATGGATGTACTTAGGAACGGAGAAAAGAGAAGGAGAAGAAAATATGAAAAATGTACTATCTGTTATCTGGTTATTCTTCTGTGAAGGGGAAGCATCCCAGAATTTTACAGACCACAATTCATCACTTAACTAATAGGGACACAGGAAAATAATAAAAAATTACTTAATGATTTATTAGCTTCTGTTAAATCTTCCCATATCTGCCACAATCACACAAAAAGCATGACTAAGTTAAAATATTAAATAAAGCAAGGCAGCGTAAGCAAATAAAGCAAAGCAATGTAAGAGAGGGAAATTACTTGGATCCCTATGAAATGTTACTTTTCCCATAGTGATTTTGACAGCACTTAGGGATGGCTCAGACGATTACAGCTTGGCCTGCTTTCAGAAATGTATCCTGTCCCCACAACACTTAGGCAAACAGCTCACTGGCCAGCTAGGGTTTTTTAAATTATGAGCATTTTAGCAGTGTAAAACTCACCTAATACACAAACAAATCTATAAATCATTTCCTTCCTGAGAAACTGCTTGGCACTTTACTGCTGAAGAATCTTCCTTAAAAGGTTTTGAAACAATTGAAAGCATGCAAAGTAATAGAGAACACCAAAATTGAAGTGTTTTAGACTGAAATAAAAAAAAGACCATTTCATTTGCAATAGTTCCTAAAGCCTTTGCCTTTCTAACTTTCTAATGTTCTCCCTTGTCCTGTTCTGTTGTCTCTGTAAAACAACAACAAAAAAATCAACATATATATCCTTATGTTCATGATATATATGAAAGGCCTTCTAATGAGTTTATGAAATTGATTACAAAGAAATGACGGATTCAGTATTTGTCTAAATAATGTATAGTTATTTTTTTCAAAATATTTGCAAATAATTTTTTTTTCTACTAATGCTTGCAGGAAGTACAGACCATGTGTTCTTAGAAAACTGACATACTTGTGTTTGTCAAGATCATCAGTACCAGAAATGAGCAATATTTTCACAAGAGATTTATCCTACACTGAAAATCATGCATTTAAACATATGTGATGTGCATCAATCATCTATTCTTCCAGAAAGGTATTTCACTGCTAAATGGTCACAGAGCATGTAAAGGCAGCTGTTTCATGCAATCCTTCCTATACAGTCAATAATAGATCACGGAAAACTGAATCAAATATATGACAGATAGCTTGGGACTTCTCACATACTACTTACAATTATTGTCTACCGTAACTAAAGTCATCATTCTTAATTGAAAATAAGGACATCTTTAAAGTGTTCACTTACTCTGCTAAAGCTGTCGTGTTGAAGGAATTATCCTGAATGCTGAAACAGAAACAAGAAAACATCAGATAAGTCAGCAAGGCAGGCAGGCTCCCTGTCTCCTTCTCAGTTGTAGGAACATGCACAAACATGGCATTGCAAGGCAAGTCTCTGTGTGTTAGCTCTACATGCACGACTGTACCTTCGGCTGCTCTGCACATGCTCATAATCAAGAAACCATAGGGATTAGTCCTACAACACCCACAAAGCCCATCCAGCAGCGTTTTGAATTAATACAGGGATGCAGGTAGTCTGTGAGGCTCAGAAAGGGATCTTATTCTTTTATAACCGTAACAGCGCTGCTAATAAAAGCTTAGATTTACAAACAAGTATTTGGCATTCTGTCCTTTAAACGTTTGCTCTATGTAATTGGCTCATCAAACACAGTTGTTTTTATTACTTAAATAGGGTTGCTCAGCTAAGATCTCTGGAGGTTTTTTCTTCTTGCTTAGTGGTCTCTTACACACTCAGCTCATGGCCAAACCCCAGGGGAATCTATGAAAAAATGATCTAGCAGAAAGGACAGTTCAAGTAGCAAAAGGTTATTAAGCTACCAGCAAGCAATAGATGAAACCATTCCTGTGAAAGGAATAGGCTGCTGTGCTCCTGCAACAACATGCTTCAGACCTGAGATAATATATTCAGTAACGGTCAACTCAGGATACCATAAACTGCTGTTTTTGAGGTAGTGGTGGAATTCCCCCTTGAAAAACACCTCTCAAATCCAGTAAATATATTGTTGGATCATCCTGAAATCTTACAGTGGCAGAAAAAGAATTAAAAAAAATTAAAAAATCACACTGCTACATGCCAGAGCTGGGATTTTTTTGTGTGTGTGTTTGGGTGGGGGAGGAGAAGGCAATGCAGACAACAGCATCTTATGAACACTCCTGTTTGTGATAATGGCACCTCGTAGACGACAGCACCAAGCGGAGCAGGGATACAGAGAGGTGCAGCATCCTCCTCCCCGCAGCAGCCTGTGCCGCTGCGTGGTGTTGACACACATTTCCCAGGCAGCAGCAGCCAGGAGCCACAGCCGTGACAATTTCCCTTCTTTCACCAACTGCACTAATAGCGTATCTTATCTTCATCTCTTCCCAGCCTTCCTATCTGCTTGCACACACTATTTTACTCTTTTCATTCCCATATTTGTATATATATGTCAATTTATATAATGGCACAAATTACCTGGGGATCAGAATATCACAGCCAGTCTATAGGGACTTCTGCCCTACAGAGCAGAGGTTTTGTGAGAGAAGGGTGAACGGACAAGCTAAATTTCATGGTTAGCATTTAAATCTTGCCTTAGACCTAAAACTTCAAATTTTTTCTCCTCCTGTTTCCATTTTTTGAGGGTCTGACCATACAAATATAAATTTCATTATTGTTTTTCTTTTTACAGGAGAGCACCTAAACAAAAGGTATGCTTCTGGCTGTTGTGGCAATTAAAAACTCAATTTACGTGTTCAAAAAGTAGCGGGCCATTTAAAAAATCTGCTATTATTATTAATAAATATATTCCAGAATGCTTAAGTGCTTGGCTTTTGATTTTTAATGGCTAGACTAGGTTTACAGCCAGCATTTCAAGTGTGTAACAGAGGAATCACAACTTTTTATCACATAATCACTTTGATAAGCATCACAGCTTGGTTAAAGTAGAGCTGAAAGAGACTGGGTATTTATCCCCATTCCCCCACACACACCCACACAAGAAGAAGAGTGAACACAGAATGCTTTTGTACACATGACTTCTCCATTTCTACGTGCAAAAGTTAAGGTCAAATTCTCTGCTAAGGCATGCCCTGTGCAAATATACTGCAGGGCTTTGTTGTTATTACTAGTAACAGAGTATGATTGAAGTTCAGCTTGTAAAACAGGGACGCTTTGCACTGAGAACAAGTTTAAAACGTCATAGTTTTTCCATTGTTTGAACTTCAGTTCTATACAGCTGTTGCTAAATCTCTTCTAGGCAAGCACTTTACATTTATTTCAGGTCACTCACAAACTTCCATTTGTTTTAAAGATGGTGCTTGACCAGTGTTATTGCACAGTCTCTTCTTGTGAGGTTGTGAAATCATTCAACGAAAAACCAAATTTCATGTAAATCACAATAGTATTAATAAATACATGAAAGTAAAGGCCAGCTAAACCCAGGATGCTGTTTCAGAGCTAATCTCCCAGTTAGATAGATGAAGCCATCATGCGCCTGGGGGAACCTGAGAGAGGAACTACAATAGACTCACAATAACTTTACTTCTCTTCGTTTCCTCCCAGAATAAAGTAATTTCTCTTGAGCAGCAAAAGCTTATTTCACCAATGATGTTGGCTTGGGCCTATCAGCGGACCCCACTCCCTTTCACCTGCTTCCTATTCACGTGCTCTGGGTGAGACCAGAGCAGGCAAAGAGCCCCTGGCCTTACCCCACCTTACAAGGGAGAGCCAAAGATGCTTGAACCTGCATCTCTGTTTCTCCTCTAAGTCCCAGGCCCAGGGAAAACATGATACTGCTGTTACCTCCTTATTTTCAGTAATGATGTTAAAGTCAGTTAGGCCTGCAATGCTATACAACATCACTCTTCAACATACCGAAATTCTCAGTGCCAGATATATTTCATCACCACATTCAGATGACATGTCAGGTCTCCCATCATCCGGAAGTCCCGATGAAAATAATGCTACGCCTGTCTGTGAAGTAAGCTTTGGGCTTCACCACTGAGTAGCAGATATACTTTTAAGGACTTCATATTTTGAAGTCACTAAAATACATCTTTCTGAAATTCTGAAAATAAAGGCTTTTAAATCAGTTTTTCCTTCTTTATGCTGAACAGTTTAAATGATTCATATTTTTTGCAATATCATATCTATGGAAAGACACTTCTCTGTTAAAGAGCTTCCCATTTTACACTCAGGTTTTTTCTTACCCTCTTTTGCCAAATGTTTATCAAGCCAACATAAATATCACATGCAGCTCTCAGTTGACAACAAAAACGTTGGAGAACTCCAAAGAAAACATCCACATATATTTTGGAGATACCAGGATTCAGAACTATGTTACTGTTCACTTCTGAAAATTTGACTAAGACATTGCCTACTTATGGCTGACAAATAGACTGGCATAGAAATTCCATTCTTTATTTGGTTTGTATCATCAAGAGAATTACTGCTAGGTCAGGAGAAAGATTGAAACAGGAATCACTTAGTCCCCAGCTCAGTTTTGCACGTAATAGAGACACATGCCCAATATAAATGATAAGTTCATAAGCCTAGAACAGCATTAGTTGGCACTATAAACATGTATCAGGCAGTTAATGCTTTACAAAGACAGTATGGTCTAGTTGCAGAAGACTGAAAAAGAAGAGAGAGGTAGTGAGACAAAAGTGGGCAGAAGTAGTTCTGGCTTCAGGAGAACAGGAGTGCAACAATCAAGACCAAAAGGCCAGAAAAAAAGGAGGAATAGTGAAGCTTGCCAAGCTACAGTTGTCTAAATGGTCACATACACACACACCCCCCTGCAGACTTTATGGCAGCTTGGTTTCACCTGCAGAACAGAACCTTTGCCTCATTTTCCAGAATTTGCTCATCTCAGTAAATGACTGTGTTCTCTTAAGGGCATTTCTGACTGAAGTAAATAATGAGGCCCTTTCAGCCTTAACTACAGAATAATGAAGAATTTGTATTGGGAAATAAACTGTATGTTTAGAGGGAGAATTACATATTTACAAAGAACTCTAAACTCTCTAAGGTTCTGGGAAAGTTAGTATTTCTGCATTTAATATCTACTATCTAATGACAAATTCAGTGGAATCCTGTAGGGTGTGATTAACATTTATTGCAAGACTATTTTCTTTATTATTAGTTGTTATTCCACAGAGTCCAAAGTGCTTGTGCTGAAATTACTGCATAGAGGCAATTACATTTTGCACTATGGTTAGGCCATACAAGGAAGCTGCACCAGATGCTGTGGGAGACATGAGAGATGCAGTATGACGTGCTGTGTGTGAGGAGGAGCCCAAGGTGATTCCCTCCAGCTCTGGGAAGAAGTTACTCATGTTCCACTACCCAAATAAAAGGAAAGTTGGAATGATCTCCCCCCTACTGCCTCTCTGGATGAAGTCAAGTCATCCCTGCCAGGCCCAGCTGAGCTCAGAGACTCATAAAAATATTGAGCAAATTTGTTTGCCTTGGAGTGTGTGTGTTCCTGCCAAGTAGCAATACCCTGAAGTGCTCCAACGGTCCTTCATCTCCCTCTCAAATTGTACCAACAAGGAGACGCACTCGTTCCTACCTGTATGCATACACAGCATATGCTTTCATGGACAAAATACATTCAACTCCACCAAGGAGCAGATTAAATATGCTTGCTTGTCAGGTCACACTGTTACTCTTGAGGTCACACTTACGACAGAACACTTTTATTTAAGCAGACAACAAACTGAGGGAGTCTGCCTTCAGCAAGTCTGTTCTCTTCTAACACACAGGGCTTTCGTATGGGATAAGAGCAGGGATCATTCTGCAGCAAAATGTTAGCACTGTGGATTGTTCCAGTGCCTTGCCCTTTCTTCAGAAGTGATCCTGCAGGATGCTTTTGCTATTTTCCAATCAGTAAGGCATAAACCAAGGAGCTGCCATGTGAGAAAGAAGTCACATGCCTCTTTTCTGTAGTGATAAATACTGAATGCTACACTCTGCAGCTCAAAATATTCATGTGTTCACTGACTTGCTTTCTTGACGTGCAGTCTGCCTTTTTATGGGTAACATTCTCAGAGACGTCAGGAAACATCTTAAGACAAATTAAAATACAGCAATTACATGTAGAAGCCGGTTGGTGAGCACTCAGTCCAGTTTCTATATCTTTGGTTTTCTCAGTGACCTAATTAGCACATCATCTGAGTGAATGGACCTGGGGGGGGAAAGCATTCAGCTGATCTTCCTGTATGTCTTAAAATGCACAGACAAGCTCACGCAGGAAGAGACTCGAGCTGAGCGTAGGTGCAGACACAGTTGTCATAATCCAATCCAGGGCAATTCCATAAGGCGTATATATGTTGGGTTGGATAATGCTTTGTGCAATTGCACAGACCTTCAGGGTTATATTTTCTGAAGATATTTCAGCAACCAACCTGCACATACTTCCTTACTCAAGCCTTCTAAGCAGTGGGCCCATGAATCCCAGACACTCTCACATAGTACACCCAAGTTTGCACTGGGGGAGCTACATCTACCCTGTAGCTCAAAAGGCACAGCCATACATCAGTCAGATCCCTGTCTTTTCAAGGGAAAAATATCGTGGAACTGCCCCATTTTGTACAGATTGGAAATTCTGATCTGTGAACCACTTCAGTCGCATCACTTGGGTTACATTTCTGCAGCTCAGGGGCACACACCTGAGCAAGCACTAACCCTGCCAATGGGGAAACCTCCCAAGAACACGGTTAATCACTGGGGCAGGGGGCCCACACTAAGCTCCCTGCTAGAAGGCTACACCGCTACTGGTGCCCTGGTTAATTAGCATAAACCCACTTCATATAGGTCTGCTGACTTGAGAAAGTATTGCTAAGCTGGAAGTACAGAACTCTACCTCTAATTTTGTTATTAAAGAACAAGCTGCTTTATGAAGTCACATCAGCTCTGCTAAAAATCTCTGTAGAGATGCCCAAGAATCATTACCCAGCATGCACTAGGCTACATGATAAACCCAGCCATACCAGTCAAACTGGTGCTAGTGACTGAGCCATTATAGGCACTAAAATTTGCTTGACTGCAGTCATCCACTGCAGATAATTTAATACTCCCACAGATGACAAAACTATTTCCAGCAGGTTTACACCAAAGTCAGGTGAGACTCAACACAGTACTAATTCAAAACCAGCTTTTCCTCTGAGCATTGCAAGGTGGGGAAAAATACACACACCTAATTCTACTGAGGTGCCCAGAATGCTTCAACAGATCGCTATACCTAAAAGTAAACATTCTTATTTAAGAAGCCTTGATCTTTACCACTACTTGATAAAGAAAACATCAGAATTGCAAGAATGACCTCTCTGAATTAATTTATCTGCCTGATGTGTCTGCAAGCTCACCATGTTCCTTTTGCTTGTAATAATAGGAAGAGAAGAGACGAAACAAAGCCAAAGACATTTTAAAAAATAATACTTCTTCCCTGGAGCACAGCATGTGTAGAGAATGTGTTTAGATAATGGCAACAATGGGGTTTTTTTGTTTCATTTTGGTGGGTTTGTTTTGGTGGTGGTGGCTTTTTATAACAGCATTCCCTCTTTTTTGTCCAAGCTATCTAATAGTGCAGGAATGCTGCAGGGTCATGTTCCTCCTTTACACTCCCAGCCTGATAATTTGAGAGGCCTACTAAAAACAATAGAAAACATTAACAATATTAATTAGTATTACATATAGTAAAGTTACTAAGAGGAATTAGCATCTTGTGAACATCAAAATTAAGGAAAGCCAGAATTAGGAAGTTCCATACTTTGGGTTTCTTCATCTGAAGACAACTGCAGAGAAGGAGACAGCTCAGCCAGGAATAGATTTCACTCTCAAACATTAAAGAATTTCCTTTTCTTTCTAAGAGTGCAGATGTTGGTGAACAATTTGAATGTGATCATATAGGTAGAGGCCAGACTGTCATTTACGAGCAAGAATGCCTAATAAAGGCTTAAATGTATAGCTTTCCCAGCATTTTCCAATACAGAATTAAATGGAAAGGTGAACTTGAGCTAAACCACATTCTCAAGAAGTTCAATATATGAAAGTAAAGGGAAAACCAAGCAAAGAGCTGCTCATACATTCAAAAACACTAATGTTTTTTTCTGTTGGGTCTGTAGACGAGTGGAGCCAAACAATTTGGTTCTTGTAAAGCCCAGACACGAGAAAGACATATGCAAGATATGTGTGATTCTTGGCTGTTTCTTGGGGAGATGACTGTTGCCATCTAGAGCAATGCTGATTATGCTGGATAATCTACTTGTTTTCTGAAAGCAAAAAATAAACAGGAGAGCACATGCTTTTTTCTCAGATTTCGCTTTGCAGAGCTCTTCCTCACCACCTGGGAATCTAATTTCATAACCTGTGTGCACACACACACACAGAGGCATGCACACATGTATAAACATGTTTATGTTTCTTCCAAACACCTATTCACAGTACCATAAACCTGAAAGACTTCAGTATTTGCCTTTTTCCACATCTGTCTGTAGTAGTATACTTACTTATGAGGTACTTTGCAAATCTTGCTCACTAATCTCCATGTAACTAGCAGAGTAGTACACACTACCTTGCTTCACCTATAGCTTTATCTTCCCAGCAGCACAGAAGCCAGAATGATATAAAACAAAATCTATACCAATGTGAAAGTCACATAACAAAACCAACGTACGGCGATTGCTGCCTAATGTCAGAGCTTATTCTCAGTGACATATAGTCAACACCTCTTTAATTAGCATTATCAAAGAGCTCCATTATCAGCAATTGTGTGTTTTCAAAGGGCACCTGGCCTTCTCCACAAGCATTTACTGTGCACCACATGACAACCACTGATTAGTCCTATCGCTGTCTGAGGGACAGTTCAGGTAACATTAAAAACAGATTCACACTGAATCCCCTTTAAGCCTCTTCCTAGTTTACAAAACACGTGTGTGTGCATTTGTACGCTCTGACTACAAGCAGAAAACACCAACGGGCTGCTCTCAGAGGGCTGGGCAGTTGTACCAGGGATCCATGCAAAGCTATGCTGGTTTGTACCACCGGAGGACACTACCCACAATATTTATAGCCCAGCAGGGCTGATCTCTTTGATCTGATGTGCCTGAATACTTTTGGGGTATGAAGTCAGACAGACCCTTCAAGTCCTTGAATATTTCTTTTTCATAGCTTGCTTCCTACTTTCTATTTTTGTTGCACTGTAGGAAAATCTGATACAGACAGATTATAAAGTATTAATGCATAAACTAATCAGAGATATGAAATGTAAAACTACACCATTATATACCACTTAACTTCAACACAAACCACTTTCTATTTATGAATTTAGATCATATTCAGAGAGTTCTGAATAGCGGCTAATGTTTGTGTGACACCAAGAATGATTACTAAAATTCAGAAAAAGAAGAGTAATAAATGCAGTTACAAAAGTGTAAACTGTAACTTAAGACTCTTGTACCATAATAACTAACCAGAACCACTTCTCATTTGGAAACAAAAGAAAATACAGGCAGTAACACATGGATGTTTTGGAGTGATTTTAGCTTTACACTGCATTACTCTGTACATTTGAAATCTCTGAAAAACTAAAGATAACATTGCTTCTTGCATCTGAAAAAACAAGGAATCTCCATTTGCACACACCAGATACAACTGTACAAGGCACGGGGTCTCACAGAGAGCTTTTTAACCCCATTCACTGCAGTCAGTATCTTTATACATATGAATCTTGTTAATTCTTTGCCAAGTGTTTATTAATTTCAGGGCTACTAGGGTCAGAAGAAAAGTTGATGTCATTAAGTCAAAATCGATGTAATGTGTTTATTTATATGTCCTTTTCCGAACTGGCTACATGCATCACATAAATATAAAACCAAGACAGATGCAACTTCTCACAGGCCCTTCTGGACCCCCCCTCTGAGCCATGGTAAAGGCCTACCAAGAACTGCATTTAGTTATCTTATTTCTGGGTGTCGATTCAACGTTATATTTCTTCCCAGCCATCTTACCACTCACAGAGAGGAAAAGCTGTCCAGATGGCAAGCAATTTTAGACAGGGAGAAAAGACAGAAAAGAAAAGAATGTGGTAGGCAAAAGGGATGAAACTGATATTGGAGGACATAACAGGAAGGCACGAACAAAATCCAGAATAAATACAACAAACAACATAAGCACACTATTGCAATGTAAAACACAGTTGTGAAGGGCAGCTGGGGGAGGTTCCTTTACTTCTGCGCATTAGCTCATCTATTTTGGGGGAGGTTTATGAAGCTCCAGTTGCTCATTCTCATTTCTACCACAAAAAATGCATGGTAATGAATCCCACCTTTTTTTTTTTCCAAGTTGTTTTTCTGAATTTCTATTCACTATAATGTATAGCCATTGACATTTGAAAACCACTGATTCAGACCATTAACTTTTCCAATATCATGATCCATTGACATCAGAAAAGTCTCATCAGTTATGGCATATTCCCGTGCATTGTATTTCACTGAAATGCCGTGAATAAGACACTGAATATTAGCAGCCACAGTCAGTGGTCAGCTCCTGCTCAGCTTCTACCTTGCTAGTGTAATTTCTTCTCATAGCAAGTAGTCCGACTCTATTTGGCTTCTATTTCTATCCATGCTCATGATCTGTGCTAGTGTCCTACCACCTACTATTTTAACTTACCAGAAGGACAATGCATTGCTCCTCAGCACAAAAAGTTTGTTGCTCTGAAGTCTGAGAAAACTTTTAACTCTCAGCAGGTTTTGTTTTGGTTTTACCAGTAAGCAAAATATTTTTCTTTTTTTCTTTTAGATTGAGGGAAAGACAGAGGAAATTCTATTTCACCCAAATGTACATTCTCAGCATGTTAGGTCTTTCAACACAGTAAAACAGCCAGGACAGGACACAGCACTCTACAGAAATGAAATAATACATATTGTTACATAATATTTAGCTTTGTGGCCTAAACCCAGAACTCTACAGAAAATATAAATGCCACAGAGATGTCTTATACACATGTCCGAATTTACCTTTTCATTACTTAAAAGTGTTTTCTTTTGTATAATGGTTGTTTGGGAAGGAGATAAACCTGTGGCAGGCACTGAAACACAGGGAACACAGGACCTAATTTCTTTACAAAGCCAGGGAAATGTCCACATAACTACACACCATCTGTACTCTTGGCTTTTTATTCTCCTGCTGCACTGCGTACTGCTTAAGTGTGTGTACTTTTACCTTGAGAGCTGGCTCGGTTCCCTTGCTGTGCAAGAAATATCCTGGGAAAGCACTGAGCTCAAGCATGTCTGCAGACATGCCCTGTACCAAGGCCACTGGGACATCTCCATTTCTTAGGCATCAGAGTTTCTTGCCTCACATACCAAGATCTGAGTTCTGACCTAGCCAGACCACAAGTGACCTACCATCCATGGCACCATGGAAAGGTCCTTACAACAGCTCGTGGTTTTCATGGGGCCAAGCTTTGTAGCTCTACCCAACTCCTAAGGGGAGGTCCTCTTCCAAGGACCAGGAAAAATCTCACTTAATGAGACTTTGCAAAAGAGCTATCTTTTCATTCTGACTTAGAAAGTCTCACAGGGGTCTCCAGAATTAGTTCACTTAAAATGCTGTAGCAGACACAGAGGACAGCAGTCAGTCCTTTGGTTAAAAAATGCATTCCATGTTCTCTTTTTCAGTTGGTTATTTGCTTTAATATGTTCTCATTCCAGGTTAGCAACAGCTTTTAAGGCTCAAAAAGAATTTGAAAGCAAGTATTTTCTCCAGGATGACCTTGTACAGCTTTACAACAACTGATGACGCTGAACAAATGACCTCTTCTCACATAAATCTGGTCCCAATGAAAACTATTTGTGACTCAAGTATTTCCTGGACAGATCTGCTGAAAGAAAGCAGAAGCATATAGGAAAGACATTTATGCAGGAAGCAGCTTTACCACTTCACTATCTATTGCAATAGTTTTGTTACAAAAGGGCAGTGAAAATTACTTTTCCCTTTTGAGGCATTTAAATCCTTTGTTGTAAAGCCCATCGAGTGCTTTTCATGACATCATCACATTTTCTAACTTTGAGTGTCTGTCCTCTGACCCCTTTGACAAACTAGGGAAAATTTTGGGGGGTTTTACATTATTCAGCAGAGAATTAAAAGTAATAAAGATGTTTTCATTCTAATTTTAATAATATTTTTCATCCAGCAGTCATGCAGCACCAATCAACAAGATACCAGTCTTGGAAGAAAGCCTTATTTCTAGGTGGCCTATCCATTTTTGGAGAGAATTAGAGTCTTTAGAAAATTCTCAGAAGCAGAGCCAGTGAAAAATAATAAATAATCCTTGAAACTGTGACTATAATATCTTTTTTTTTTCCTGTAAAGATTACAAGGAAATGACATCTTGACTTTATATTAACAAAAAAGCTGACAGTACTTATTACAAAAGAGCAATGAATAGTGCAGTCTAAGTGTAGGCATATTCAGGAATATTCAGAGCTACAGTAACTTCCCTCTCTTTACTGATGCTTAGAGAACTACAGCCTACATTTTCTAACCCAAATCCAGGCTCCCAAACCTACATTTAAGCACCTACACAATTTTAGACTAATTTTAGGTAGCCACCAAGCTGAAAACATTTGGCCAATACATATTACGCTAATTTTGTGTCTGCAATGATGGTTGTAGAGGCTCTGGGTTTGTGCCTAACACTACAGCTGTGTTGATGCATGCTTACCACAAATATAGAAGGAAAAAAACCCTACACATCCAAACCCAGCTTCAACAATTATTAAGCCATCAACCCAGTTACCACCTCAGGACATACTTGCACCCCTTCCCCCTTGTTTTTTCTGTTCCTCACAGATCATCTATATTCTGTATAACTACCCCAAAGCTCCTGTCTCGGCCACTGTAGGTGGCAAAAGGGCTAATGTAAACCAGGATGACTATTAATATCTCCTACTAACCCCCACAGAAATGGTGCAAATCATGGACTGACAGTGAAGTCCCTTACTTGCTTTTCCCTCTTCTCAACTCAATACTTGGCACATATTTCATTGCCTGTTTTATGCAACCAGCCACTCAAGTGTTTTGAAAGGACAAGCCAAATAATGACTTAGTAAACTGACCAATGCAAAAATGTATTCAGACAGGGCATCACACAGATTAGGGAAAAGCCATTCTCCAAAGCAGTAATAGTTTTTAATACAGTGTTACTCATAGCTGCATGAAGAAACAGGAAAACCAGATAATGTATAGCCACCAAAAAGTAAGCATGACTCAATTCATGTGACTCATGGTTGTGACTAACCTGTTTAATAGCTCTCTTTTTAAAAAGTCAGCCTTTAAATCATTTCTGCGTGTTCTTTCTCAATTGCCTTGCATTCCATAATTTTAAAATGATTACCAAAGCACAATCACAGTGTAGATCTAAGCAAATCACAATGATATATAACTGTATCTTAAAGCTTTAAATAAAACATACAGTAAACAAGTGTTAGGAAAGCATGTTTGCCTAGAATCTAGCAGATTATTTCTTAGTCAAACATAAGGCAAATACAACTGAATGCCAGACTGGAGGGATGGAGTGTTGAGTCATCCTGCTATCAGAAGCCTGCACCCTGCCTGCAGGTGCTCCACAACTCATTGCTCAATCCCACTGTAGTTTTATGCAGTGCATTTCAAGTAGAATAAAAAAGTAGCTGAGTCCTCTCTCAGAAGCAAATGCAGCTGAAGTCAGGAACAGCAATGCTTTTAAGGAGAGCTTGAGGAACAGTCATCTTCTGGCAAAAAGCATTTTGCATTTTTTAAATCAATACGGATATTAAATTTATAAAAGAGAGGAAAGTTTAGAGCTCACTCATTATTAGCCCACTGTTCAATACAGGGTAAACATCCCTCCTCATACACTGTTAAAATTAATCTTCACTATTTATAAACTTTTATAAAACCATAACTACTGTTTGCACCTGTGATGCGGAGTTGGCAAATGAATTTATTTCTAGTTCATTTTTTACAAAGTCATATGCCAAAGTCAGACAGCAAGTAGGCAGAAGAAAAGGAACTAAATGAAACCTATTCTCAAAGCGCATCACCAAAGAAAGCTTTTTAATTTCAACTCTTACCACGAAGTGTCCTTTCAGCCTTTGCAGCAAATGAAGTCCATATCCACTCAATGCAGGCAGCACTAACTGAAAAGGCTGTGAAATCAGCTGAAGAGACATACTGAAATTGCCCATTATGTGGTGCTGTAATTCATCTGCTATTCTATTCTATCATTTGGTGAATCTATAGAGGTACCACATTTCAAAATTACACTTACATCTAAAACTACACATACAATAAATCATCCATGTAACATTTCTCAAGAGTCTGTAAGCAGGTTTATCTGACATTGCCACTAATGGAAAAGAGGATTAATGGGCTTTATTATTATTTATTACCCTCCCCTTGACTGTAGAAAATCCAGTTGCTTTCTCCAAGTTGTTGCTAAAGGTGTTGATCTGAATCCCTACTTACAGCCTTAGGTGGGAGAAGCATGAGAAAGGGAACAAAAGGTTTGTGCTGTCACTTGGGGGATCAGGCAGTAACCAAGGACATACTAAATTTAATCCATACTGTAGGGAGTATTTGATTGATTGATTAACTGCTGTAGACTAGTTAAGCATCTCTCTCCACTATCTGGGAGAAAATTTCCAGGTAATTTGTAAGAAAATGTTTAGTTATGCATGCTGATGAACTCCTGAGTTTCCACTGTCCTCAGCATCCTCACTTCCTTGCTCGTGCACTGTACACTTTTCAAAAATTTGGAAACTGTTTCATACTAAAAAGCATGATAAACTGATTACAATTAATGCAGCAGTCATTGGGATAAACCGTATAATACACCTTCAGGAATTTCATCTTATGCACCAAAGCTGCAGAGGGTCTGTAAATAATAAATATGCCAATGCACACTTACTCAAGCTCTCACCCAAATATCTTTTGGCTCACAGCAAAATAAGACTATAAAGCATTTCCTCAGTTTATTTTTAGGAGGTGGTCATTTCATTTTCTGGGAAAAATTATATTATGCAAAAACTATATTATGCCACCCTGCATTTCATTAATATTTTGTTTGTTGGCAGAAGCCTGCTCCAATTTTCAAAATCCATTATGAATGTAGGGCATGATGCCCATGAAAAGGGTGAGTCACAACACTGCTGCCACTCAAAATGAATAATCATCAACTTTTTTCATAATATCCTGTGATCTGTGCAAAAAATAACTTTCTGCTTTAACAGGAAATCTTTGAGAAATGGTAAAACTGGAAACACCTGTCTCAGATTTAGTCTCGAAAAACAGTGATATTTTCCCATATTGTTTAAAAGTAGCCTTAACAAAATGAAGTATTTATTATCAATAGCAATCTGTTTACACAGCGATACAAAGTACACAACTAGAATAACGTCAGGACATGCTCCCTCCCATGGCAGTGAAATTACATACAGAACATTACATAGATACAAAAGAATTAGTAAGAATTTCAGAGAGATATTGAGGAATTACTGCAGATCTCAGTCAGCTATCTGGACAGGCTTTTTTCACCTGGCTGTATTGTTACAGTCTGCAAAACCTGCAAATGAAAAGTCACAGCAGCTACACTTGCGCTTAATTCTCAATCTCTGTCATACAGTGAGTTACATAGGACTCCATCAATAACAGTGCAGTTCCCCTACTCCAGAAGTGCAGGCCTGAGATATGCACATAATAGCCAAAGCATGCAGCGACCCTCATCTCCAACCTCATATATGTATTTTCCTGAAAAGCTGCCAAGTTGTTAATATGTTAGATGGGAGACTACTCACCGTGGAGCTCCTAGGAGATTCACAGCTAGATTAGCCTCATGCAATGGAAAGCTCTGCTTTGCTGTACAGATACCCTTCAATTACCTTGTTATCTCCTACATTTTTGTTGTATCCTCTTCACTTGCTTCATCTCCCACTTGCAAAGCTGCTGGCCTCATCAGGCTCTCAGGAGGACAAATCTTAGAACTTGTTACTTAAGGTGTCTCTTAAGACAATTAAAGATTTTAAGGAAATAACCTCAAAACTTCTTATATATAAGCAGACCACCTGGTTCTTCCATAAGTCATAAGGAGGCAAAGCAGTCTGCTTCCAACTTAGGACCATCCCCATCATCTTAAAGTGTTATTATAGCATTGAAGTAGACAGCACAATGTATTTCTTGGTGCAGAGCAGCCATCTAAGTGATGAAACATCTTAAGAACCTTAAGAATCACATATTTCCCAAAACTCAAACCATCATCCAGCCATCTGTGTTTCTATATATGTTTCCACAGTGTGCAGTTTTCAGAATATAATTTTTGCTATTGCTAGATCAACAAGACATATTCCTTAGCAGGAAGAAGTCACCCAATTGTAAGATTAAAAACAACCACAAAATTTTGAGAATCAAAAAACCTGTCATTAATCTAGTAAAACATTCTTTTAAATCCACTTCAGATGATACAGACTCAGGCAACATCTACATTATAAAGTACCTTCATACTATCACTCACACAAACACAAATTAGAAATATATCAGCACTATTTGAATGGAGCTTCATATTATTTACTTTGAACTGTTTTTAACGTGACTTTGCTAAATCCCTAGACATTGAATATGAGCTTGACTATTCCTTTCCAATTGCTATTCAAAGTAAGATCGAAACTGAAAAGGTCTGGAGCCATAAACAAAGAGATGAAAGAAATGTTGTTGGTTCCTTAAAAATCAGTCTAAGAGAACTGAAGGGGACAAAAAAAGTTAGTGCCTGGCAGGGACGTGCTGATGCTCTTGGGTTTACTGACACTGTCAGTAACATGCTAACGCCCCTTGTTCCACCCACCGTGTATGCAAAAAAGCCTTCTGACTTGTGGTATCAAAACCAGATTCAGGGTAAGGTAAAAAAGGGAGAAAGGTCACTGCTCTTACACATGAAAAAAATTATAAGTTAATGAATTGTTGGGGGTGAGGAGAAATAAAACCTGTTAAAAGATTGAAAAGGGTAAAATTATCTCCATTCATGGTTGTCAAGAAGGCTGACAAAACCTGAATAGTTCAAGTGGGGTGGGAAGATGCACTGAAAGAAAACAGAGGAGGGGGGAATCAGTCTTATGTTGAACTTGAAAAGAGAAGACAGAGAATTAAACAGGTTGAATCTTGATAAGTTTCCCCTAAGCACAGAAAGAATTAATTATGATAACAGAAATATTAGACTAGAAGAAAAAGCACTGATAAGAGCCAAGGTAATTTATCTTTCTTTTACTTAGAGATATACAAATCCTTTTTTTTTTTTTCTTGCAAAAACTGTAATAAAGACCCTGCAAATCAAACCATTTAGATGAGCCATCTTGTGAGTGACCTGTTCTTAAATGAGCATTGTAAAGACACTGTCATGCTCAACATCGTTTCCAGCTGTACCCAAAAATAGGCTGTAGGATCTCTGAAAATTTGTAAATCTAATTAATCCAGGGCAGAGGTTTGGGTTGGTAACTATGCTTGCTTTATTTTGCATTTCATTCAAAAAGAAATTGTAGGTGTTACACGACCTTTTTCATTGAAATAATGCTCGGAAATATGCATGACCATAAAAAGCCATCTGGTAATTCTAGCCATGGAATCAAGCCCAGTGACTACTCTTTAACCTTAGCACCCCAGATAGTTAGGATTCAATGTTTATGAAATAGATACACTGTTTATGCAGACAGTAACATATGCAAACAGGACAATACAATCTGCATTTCTCCTTTGTTTATATATTCACTAAATTGGATTTCTGCATGTGCAAATGATCAGTTGGTTGCATAAGTATGTGTGCAATGCTTATTTGCATTAAATCATGATAAAACTAATGCAAATTATATGGGAAACAGACTTTGTTCGTATGTGCCTGTTTTGATCCTTTGGCAGTTTGCTAATACTCTAGGTTTTACAATATTCTATGGAGTACAGTTTATAACTTTACCTCTGTGACTTTGGAACAATTAGAAATAATTACAGAAATGACTGATAAGAACTTGGATTAAAATTAAAATTAGAACAACCATAAAATTAAAAAGAAATCTTTTTGTACCCATTTTCCTTTCTGGATGTGATAAAAGCTAGTTTGACTTTAAAAAAAAAGTTTTCATTTATTAACAGAATTGTATGAACCTTTTTCCTATACAACTACCTCAGATGAGTATAAGATTTATACTTTGATTTATATTTATATCAGCCACAGCCAGATTTACATTTTAATTCATTCTTTTCTGTTGCCAGCTCTAATTTGCAGATGTGCACATAGGCTTTCATACTAAAACCGAAGCAGAAATTCTGGCCTGTTCAATGTTTGGAAGACATTCATATCTGCAATGATAGAGGCTAAACGGATAGGATGGATGGGCATATGAGACTGGGGGACAGAAACAAATTAGGACTTGGTGTTACCTGAGTCCTAATTTATTTGGAAGCTAGTAAGTTTTCAATAGTGCAGCATAAAGCAGTAATTTTCTCTAGTTAGAATACTTCCGTCCAGCTGGATTCAAATATTTCAGTAGCACTTCTTCATGGGTTGAATTTTTTTTCTTTAAAAATGTTTGATTTTTGTCAAATGCTAATATATGAAATCAGAACGTACCCAGCTAATTTAATACAGTGCCTAAGAGCAACCCTTGTATGGGTTTCTAGAACTAAACTAAACCCACACTTGTTCAGAACTCCATCAGTTAGTCATCAGTGACAAACTGATGAAAAAAGAAGTGATAAGTACAAACACAGTACCCATTTTTATCCAAAATAAAACATTTCCATTTGCAGATTTTTTTTAAAGGAAAAAAAATATGAAATAATCTCATACAGTGACTTACAAAGAAAAAGTAAGAAGAGAGATGCTTACCCTCTCCCTATCCTTTTCTCAGTCTCTCAACCTCCTACCATTCCCATAATTCATGCACAAATGGTACTGGGAATCACAGTTCAATCTGTCTGTCCTGGAGTGTAAATATGAACTTTGTCTGTTCATCTTCAAACAGTTTGCCCCAAACTGTGGGCTACAGAGGATTAATCTTCCCTGACCTCTTCTGTTAAACTGTTCCAGTTTCTACCATAACTCAATACAAGGGAAGATTAGGACTCTGGATGCATCTCTTAGTTTAGTGACACCCAATTGCCCACATGAATCCCATTCCCCAAACTTAAACATTACAGAAATGTTTCAATGAACTCAGAAAAGAGAAATTACTTGGGAGGTTAGGGACTAAACTTTTCACCAAATGGGATCTGCATAAGACTGCACTTTTTAGTCAGTATATTACTCTATTTACAAGGCACAGTGAAGCTCTGACTAAAATACACATTGCTGAACAGGAACACAGCCTAGTCAACCTCTGGCTGGAGATGATCGGAAATTGATTCAAACATCCTAGCACTAATTATGTCCCACTTGAGACGTCATGCCAGCCAACAGGAAAGAGTAGTTCAGGACCTCAGGTGTCATTCCTGCTTTCTGAATGCATTCTCACATATAACCATTTTCAAGAAACGCGTTTATCACTTGAGGGGAGGGATGTCACACCCTGAGCTCCTGTCCTAGTCTTACCACACTAGTGAAACAAGTAGATACTCTTCTGGAGGATGAGGCAAAGATTCGTCAATCTTTTTCCACAGCAACTTTGTCAGACAAAAGGAAAAGCCCAGTGCCATTCAACAGAGATCCTACAAAGCAGCCAATGCCCTCCCTCAGCAGGCTACTAAACAGACATTTATACAGTATTTTGCAGAGAAATCCTAGATGATCATTTGTCATCTGAGCTATGTCTTTTATTTAGAGTAGTGTGACGTAGAAAGAAGTAGTAAGTCCACTTTACCAGTGCAGTTGCATTGCTTCCAGTCAGTTCATTGCATGGGCAAAGAAAGGACTGTCACAAAAATAGGTATGTATATAGATGCATCCAGGCTTAGTTTCTAATATTCACCATTAAAGGCATCAGAGATTTAAAATTGGCACCAGAACTCAGATATTTCAGTGGCACTGAGTTTAATATTCTTACCACTTCCAATACTTTCAGGACCAACATCATCGTATAAGTAATGGCATTCATTAGAATACTAACAGTGCTCAGTGGCATCAAATAAAACAGTGTGCATAAAGCTGTTTTAAAGTCAAATCCAGCATACATTCACAAATGAAATAGAAGGGCCATACAGTGAGAACCAGCTCAAGATGGAAGTTTAGTTTTGATTGACACAAATCAGAAGTGTTGTTTAATGAATTATTCCCAGTGAATTAAATAAATGAGATGTTCTTCCTACCTGGTGTACTGCAGGCATTTTCACTTAATATTTCACATCAGATGGATGAATCACATGTCTCTTGATCTTCCCTCATGGAAAACCTTGACTCATCTTCCCAGCCACTACTAAAAACCTTAGCATAACACTCTTATAAGCAACAAGCACAGAGAAACATATAAAATTGATTTGCTTATCAACAGATACTGAAAGATTTAAAAAGATGAAACGAGAAGCAACATGCTCTGAAGTCACTTAATGTTACAGCAAGCTGTGCTCAACACACCACCCCAGTGGGACGTGACAAGAGTGATATGATCTGTTGCTGAGTCCTGTATGGCCTCGAATCAGCTGCAGGCCAACCGACACTGTGTTCGGGTACCCAAAGCTATACAGGTCTTTGCATACAACAGTTAATTCCATATAACTAGAGCAGAACTGCTGCCATGCCCCTCGGCTCTAACGTACCCAGCATACTCCAGGCTACCAGATGCTGCAATGCAGACTTGTTTTGCCTTGTCTAGATGTTCTCTGGGAAATTGATCCAGCTAATTTATAGCCACTACACTGTCAGAGCATCACAAACTACTTTCTCAAGCCCTAGTGATGTGCTCCATTAATTTTATTGAAACACAAATTTCACATTAGTTTTTTGATCTGTTATTTTGACAAAGCCACTAATACTCAGACAGATAATTTTCATCAAGTCTACATTATTTTCTGCTAGGACACAGTATATATTCTATTCTAAATTACAGAAAGCCTCTATACAAACTAATGATATATTATCCCCTGCAATACCTTTATGTACAATAAACAGTCCCAGAGTCCCTAAATTATTCAGTATGATGTGCTTCAGAAGCAGAATTTGCTCATATTTCTTTAGGTGAAATGTAGTTGGAAGCCAAGTGGTTCTATTTAACCCATTCCCCAGTCAAGCAGAGCTCATTTCGTTAACTTTAAGCAAAAGAAATGAATCTTTTCTTTTGGTCTTCACTTTCATACTTTAAACTAATTTAGAAAGTCTGAATCACCCTATTTTATCTTCAGTTCAAGCGTCATAAATAAGCACATCACAAAAGCTAAGGAACTACGACAGATGACAAAAAGCACTGTGTAGCTGAAGATAAGAGAGAGACAAATTAGTTAAGTGCTGGAGTAAATTGTTCAGGGATGTTGCTCAATCTCCATCTCTGGTGGAGAGACTGGGTTAGACAAATGTCTGTAAGGAATGTTTTAAGTGGAGTTTACCTTGCCTTCAGGCAAAATTATGGATTAGATGACCTCCTAAGGTTTGTTTCAGATCTGAGAGTCTACGAATATAGTAGCATTAATCACTGTCAGTCTTTGGAGTAACCTTCATGGCCCCTGTAACTCTCAGGATGACACTTAAGAACTGCAGCTACTATAGCAACATCACAGAGCTACTTCACCACCTTCTATAGGGCAAAACAATGGCAATCAGTAATAGTTCTGAGACTTGCTATAACATGTGCAATTTTTTCTTCAGCTGACTATATCTTACCAGATAAGATGAAATGTTTTAAAGGATTTCAAACAACAGGCTTTCTGGCTGGCTGGCAAAACCGTTATAAATCATCTGGCGAGAAGCAAAAAGCAATGTACTTCCAGGGTTCAAGGAGTTGTAAGTTTGAGAGCTGCTTGAAGGGAATGAGGACTAAGGGAAGGCCGCCTGCACCCGTAGGTTCCTGGCATTGCCCCAAGACCATCTGTGCAAAACCCTGTGGGAACAAGAGCTTTAGCCATTCAATGTATTAAACATTTTGTCTGTTCTGTTCTGCTTTGGTGCATTTATACTTCTGTTCTTCTCAAAAGCATGTCACCATTCAAAACAGCCACTACAAAATAAAATAATGCTTTCCATTTTAAAGTTTCCTTAGTAGGAGCTAAAGGATGGTAATAACTGCATGAAAGCCAGGCATCCATTTTTATCACCTCCTCACTACCCAACATCTCCAGGTTAGAAACAGGTTTTCAATTTCTTTTTTGGCACCCACAACAGACCTCTTTCAGGAACACATAGCTCTGTGTGAGCAAGAAATCCAGAGATACAGGCAGTGTCTTTGTGGAGCAGGCAGACAGAAACTGATACTGCAATCCTTGTGCATTTTGGAAAAAAAAGGGAAGGTTTTTAGCTAAAATAATTATTTCTTATCCTGAAACTATTCATTCAATTATATCTAAAGTATGGCTTGAAACATAATAGGAAAACAGCAGGAGAAAGCATTTCCAGAGTTCAGTTTTTCTTCTTTCGCCATACACCTCAAAGTAAATGACAGCTGATATAACAGAAAAATAGCCTGAGATATTGAGAGAAATAAACAGGGAGCAATTCAGAGAGAAGAAAACAAGATTGTACTTCCATTTTATTCTTTTGGCTTTAAAGTGAGCACTTGGCTGAAACATTATGAACTGTCATAATAGAACAGTAGTGTATATTTCCTTTGCATTATTAGATTTTTGTTTTTGTTTGTAAGAGCTGATTAGTCCCAAATGTTCAAAGAAGAGGAGAACAGCACATGCTGCATTAAGGAAAGTTTTGCCATGCTTCAGAGTGGGCAATGGAGGTCGAAGCAGCAGCTGCTTTTTTTGTCAAAGTAACAGATGCAAAATCTATTGTGAAATTTGTGTTTCTTTAACATGAATATTTTGTTTCATTAGTTTACACACATTCAATACTCACATCAATTGATTCCCAAGAATTTCAAAGCTTTCTAAAACTTTTTGGAATTTTTTGGGGGGGGGGGGGGGGGGGCAATGATTTGGTTGCAAGATTGAAGTTCCTGTGATCAGTATCATGTCTGGATAGTCACTATTACTATGAATGTAATAGAAGGCAAAAATTATTGGGGGTGTTATTTTTTGCCTTTTTTACAGTCAAAACTTCATTACTATGAAGTACTCTGATTAAATTCCTCTACTTGTTTTTTAAAGGCACTAATTAAAACTAAAATCTTTGATTATGTAGCAAATAATTTATGATCAAGGTCAATCAAACCACTATTGTTCCAAAATCTGGTAAACTCTAAGGAATATCTTATTGACAGTGCACAGCTTGGTTTTCAGCAATACTTAAGATACCTCATATCTGAGGAAATATGTACAAAGTAGAAGATACACTTTTGAAAAGGAACAAAGATGACATTGTAAACAGACACCAATATAAAGCAAGTCTTTCACAAACATGAAATAAAATAGCTAAAAGCAGAATGCCAAACAAAGAACAGAATGTAAGTTCCTAAGAATCTGCAAAAAAATGACCAAAATTACTTTACTATTCGGGAACTTCATCACAGTATCTTTGGCACCCTATTGAATGGAAAAAAAGAGAAAAAATAAAAAGATTCCTTTACATATATACACACGCACATACACAGAGATACACTTATATGTTTCTTATATATATTCTCCCTGCTTTTTGATGTTTCTATTTTTAACCCCACTGACGAAGCAGAACTTCAGAGTTCTGCTCTGCTTAGTTATTCCCTAACTTTTCATTGAAAGCTATCATGAACCCCAGTAGAACCTGTGCTACATCACTGCAGTTGGAATAAAAAGCATTTCTTAGTGAGTTTTGCATCACTGGAGCATATAAATGACTTCAGGATAGAAAATCATGCAAGTGATGAGTACCTTTAGGATCAAAGAGCTTCACAGCAGCTTGGTATAAAATTTTAGTAGCTCATAAGTGAGCTAGACGTTCAGATCTATTGATCTATCATTGAGATTTTGGCTCCTAAATAGCTATGTCACTTTTTACAGTAGTGCTTTGGAAAATGTTGAAGGAAATCACCTTCTAGAATCTGTCATCATGCACACCAGAGCCCTAACTCATCCTGAGAACAAAAATCCACATCACCAGCACCAAAACCCTGTGTTGCAGACTAAATGGCAGCACCACCAGTATTCCCACTGGAAAGGTCAAGGGCTCAGTGGATCAGTGGTCTCACTGCCCAGCTCACCTCTGGAAAGGTTCAAAGCACGTCATTGCCCATTCTGAGGCATGGTAAAACTTTCCTTAAAGCAGCATGTGCTGTTCTCTTCTTTCAGCATTTGGGACTAATCAGCTCTTACAAACAGAAACAAAAATGTAATAACTCAAAGGAAACATACCTCACAATTGACAACATCTGGCAGGCCATCATCTTCTCAGTAAAAAAGGATCATTTTAATGGACTTCATGCACACTGAAGAAAAGAAGATCTCAAGAGATCACCAATGCCTCTTTGGTACATCAGAGCTTGGAAAGCTCTTCAGGCACAAGGCAACGTTTTTCTATTTAACTGTATTTGATAACATCTGCGAAAACATTGTGCTGCTGATCAGCAGAGATAAACCATGTAGGGGGAATATCAGGGTTGTCTCTATGATACATCAACACTCATGATGAGTGGCAAACAAATCTCAGATTTGCTAAACAATAGGGACACATACCAAGTGATGAAGGACATCCTGTTGTCACACAGCTCAGATGCTAAGGTTTATGCCAACCTTAATGACAAAGCAAAACTAATACTGGAAGTCCCAGAGTATCACAACTGTCTAAATCTACATCCAGAATTATGCAGATGGTTGTTTTCCACATTTTCAAGTATTATCACAATGCCTTTCCTTATAAACAGACAAACTAAAGCATTCTAACTGCAGCAGTATTGTCCTTTGTGGTTTGGTGTTTTGTGTTTGTTGTGGTTTTTTCCTGTTCTCATTGTTCAAAAAAACCCAAGTATTGACATCTTGAGACCTTTGCAGTTATCCTGGAGTCAATCTCTCTGGCTCACCTAGTACAATCAGCCTTTACTTATTTTTCACTGATACCTGGTGATAGTCTTGCACACACCCTAGATGCAAGAGCTTGTTAATGGTCACATTTGTACCAGAGACCATGAAATGTAATACTAGAAATAAATCACTTTCTTTTGTAGAGAAGAAAAAATCAGTACTGTATTTAAAATGTAAAAACATTTCAAAAAGTGTATCGTTCTCTATTGCCAGTACCTTGAATAAAGTAAATTTTCATGCTATAAGTGAAAGCCAGAATGGTAACTGTCATACAGTTACAGACTCACTGAAATTCACCAAGAGGCAAGACAATAAACACACTTGAAACCAAATCTCTCTGCTAAGCAAACCTAACCTTGCTAAACTACTTGAGAAATTTCTTCTTCCTTGCAGTTTCTGGAAATTGACATTTTCTGAATTTGACCTTTACATATTCACATTCTGGGCCTTAATTGATTTCATTTTTATGTAAACACAGACATGATGGTGAACACATGCAATAAGTTTATACCAATTACAGCAGCATTTTTTGGTAAACAGTTTTTTTTCCATGTGTTCTTTGTGCAAAAGTACCATCTATGGATATAACTTCCTACAGCAGTTAGGTCCTACAGTCCCCATGGAAAAGACTGTCCCATCCCATCACTGCCACTCTTCTGGTTTTTCCATTAGTCCCTTGCAGAGACTGCTGTATTTATGTAAGAAATACACCTAGCAAGACACTGAAGTATTCAAAAAGCAATAGAAAAGGATCACAAAATGAAAAGAAAACTATCCCAAGGTGAATTATTTATTGTTCAGTTCCAGCACTTGTGTTTCTCAGCATCATCCACCCATGCATGATGTTATATTAGAAACAAGTTTTACAAAAACTAGAAATCATGTATTGGTTAAGGACAAGCCAGGACAACACATGTACAGGTATATGCTTTTCCTTATCTTATATTTATTATATATATATTTTAAAGTCCTCAGATAAATTGGGGTTTTTATTGCATCCCAAATATTAAAGAAGCAATTTATAGCTCATTAATTTTATGGCTCATTAATTGTGATTCAGCCAACTTATATCTGTCTCAGCTCAAGAAAGAGTGAGATTTACAGTGAACTTAGCATATAAAAAACCCCCACCAATAACCCAAGGCAGTACTGAGAAACAGGTTGAGAAAAGGAGAACAGAAAAGAGATATGTCGTGAACCTGTAATTCTATTTGCCTCATTTTCAGATCAAGAAAATAATGACAGAGGAGCAACCACTAAAAAAATATAATGCACACACACAATATTCTGTACCCTAAAGTTACTAGACAATACTATCTCAAGGATTTTTTTCCCCATCTCAATGATTTGGCAAACACTTTTATGTGGACTTTCTATGAAAATGCCAAATCTGACCTTGGTCACTACAAGTATCTCTGTGCAAAGGGCTTGCCAACAGTAACTATTGGCTTGCTTCCTGAAAGGCCAGCTCTTTCAAAAACAAAGGTTTTCCCAGAAAACTTGGGAAAAAAATTCTTTGTGGTCTCAGCTGGTGTCCAGCTTGTTACCCAAAGTTGGAAGTTGAACTAATGAATTAGGGAATTCTTTCTGGGATCCAGTGTTGAGGCACATTGTTGTCAAAAATAGAAGGTGGCTAGTGTCCTTGCTTAGCGCTGTTTTTTCAGTTGATGTACACTTGAAGCTGGCTGAGGCAAAAATATGGTAACTGATTTTTTGGCAATTCTAGATATGGCAGAATTCAAGTCTGTAAGTTTGGGGGCTTTTTATTTATTTATTTAACCTAGAGCTGCTAACTTATTTTAGGTTAGTGCTTTGTTATTAATCTGCTTATTACATTCCACACAAAATAATGAAATATACTACAATATTTTAATGTATTCTGACCTTTTCTTTTTGAAAAGTATACAAAGTTACCTTTTCATACTTGTTTCTTTTGTGAATCTTTTTAATTATTATCATATTTAATATTATGGAAAAAATAAAGAAAGAAATACCTTCATATGGTAAAGTTTAACCCAGTAATCATTAAAGAAAGGAATCCCACAAATTTTTCATGTTGTTTTTCTGGAATATCTAATGATAAGTATGCTGCATTTTTAATTTCTGTGAAAAGCTTAGAATTTTCGATAGCTTGTTTTCAAACTATTTCTCATAGTTTGTTCAAAGGAGCTGAGGGCTGCAAGTTTTTAAGAACACTACATCTATTTCATAAATAAGGGTATAATCTCAAAAAAAATTCAGTTTCTGAGTGAAAGGGCAAGTAATCTAGAATATCGCAGTGAAGAAAAAAATTGGAAAAACTATATTTGAAAAAAAAAAAAAGAAAAAAGTGCAAACTGCCATTTCATTTTGCCCAGAGATCAGATTTCTGAGGCAGCAATCCTTTTTTCTAATCCTTTCCTTTAGTTTGTTAATCTTAGGAACATAATGGTTTTGGGCTAAACAAATAAATTTCTGCCGACTGTTTAATACTACCTTTTGGAAATTGGGTGAAGTTCTTCTGTCACGTCTTACTTGCCACTGGAGAACTACAAGTGTTAGCCCATATTATCCTCCCTCAAACAACAGTCCAAAACTCACTGAAGCACTTGGCATTCTTCATAAAAGAGCTTTAGATGAACATTCTCTCCAAACCGGTTCTGGTTTTTTATGTGACTGCTCTTCTAAAGTAAGGTTTTTTCCCCCTCTAGCTCTCTTTCTATTGTGGAAAAGATTCATTGCATTGAATATGCCGAGAATTAAGCTTTTAAAGACAGGCAGACTGCAGGGCTAAAGTCATTCTGTTTCAGGGGTCCTGACCCAGGGAAGATGATGTACATGCAGGCACTTAACCCAGGTGGGCAGACGTTTGGCAGCTCTTACGCCAACCAGTGTAGCTGCGGCATCTCAACACGCCTGCAAAGCAGCCCATAACTAACTGTGGGTTTACAGATCCCTTTATGCAGGCTCATCTGAAAGTGTTGATACCCTCAGTGGCATCAGCCTCCCATTTTTTTTTTTTTTTTATTTGCAAGCCAGGATATAATTTTCATTGCTTGTCTTGGGCAATCCGTAGGCCAAATTAAGATTGCATCTATATTTCCTTTCTAAGCAAGACAGAAATACAATAATTGATAGCGAATACTAAACATTTCTTGAAATCACATTGGCAGAATTTAAGAGGATACTGTGCATGGGTAAATCATCACCACTCATCAGCCTGTCTCAGTGAGGGGCACTTCTTTTCTGAGCGTGTGGTCAGATACTGAGATGATTCTCATTAATGTAGTGATTTTGGGGAGATGTGTGTGGCATCTTTTGGTATCAAGTGTGATTTAACAGCCTACAATTGACAGCAGCATGTCTGGAGACACGTATATCAGACATTCTTGCCCAACTGTAATACTACTTGTGTATTTTTTTAATGAGAACCTGGTTTATTGCCTTAGTTTTAGATATCGCATTAGAAACTTTCAGCAGGTTATAAACTCCTTGGGCTTGGAACAGTTCAGAAAGAAAGACTCTCTTCTGGGGGAGAACCATGTCATGGTGAGATTATTTTTCATTCTTGAGACAACTAGAAAAAATATTAAGTCAATCTGGATAGAAAATTGCCTAAAAATAGGCATATTCAGATTTTTTTCCTTTTGTCCTTTATGTTTCTCATACTAGTGACTGTCTCCCAGCAGAAACACGCACCAAATGGAGCTCAGTCTTCTGCAACCAGGAAACATAACCCCTCAAAGCCTTGTCTCTAAAATTTTTATTTCCTGCATTTTCTAAGTGGTTCAAAACACAACCAATAGAAGAAGTAAACCATCCTTCCTCCCCCACCACTACCTTGATCATCCCTGATAGGCAATGGTCAGGCGGAATAAGACATTGAAGCCAGTAGTAAAACATACGCACTGTTTTCCCCTTAATACCTACTTATGTGGTCCATTAGTATTAATGGCATTTATGCATGTGTTTCAACAGGACAATTATCCACCCATGGGTCTCATTCTGCACCATTTTCTGTACTCTCTGAATATAATGGAAAAAAGAGAAGGTTACACAGCTTTTGGCCATCAAGATCGTGCTTACAGTGTAAACTGATACACTGATCTCTTGGGGGGTTAAAACATTGCCTGAGGTGTGAACTTGCAGTTGTTCTTAATGGAATTTGAACTTCAGCTAACCACAATAATGTTAACAGTATTAGAAAATATGTTACAGTAAAATATGGCTGGAGCAATTAAACAAGTATTTAAGGCTTCACTGAAAACTGAAATATTATCTCCACCTTAACAGACAGAAGAAAAAGCTGAAAATACATTGAAGGTATTGATATATGTCTAATTACTGAAATTTACCATAAGGAATGATAATATAACAAACACCAGAACTGATCAATGGTCAGAAATGTCATCTCTCAAATTACGCAAAAAAGACAATGGAACCGCCTCACTCCTTAATGAAACCATTCCTTCCTTGTTAGCAGGAACATGTGAAAGAGTATCTCTGCCAAAAAGTTTTTGTCCTGACCAGCAAGATTTAACACCATAAAGAACACAGAAAACAAAAAGCCCAAGATAGACATAGATGGATAAAATCTATCCTTATGCTCTATGTCACAATAGGAAAGGGAGACTGTAGAAGGAGCCCAAAGCTCTTCTGCAGTCAAAAAGAAAGCTTTAGTTAAATTTTGAAACATCTGGTTATTGAATAACAAAAAAAAACATCTCCGCATGAGAAATTAAAATTTTCCTGAACATCCTTATTTGAAGCAGAGAGGGAGAAGAGCACCAAGCAACAGTCAGTGACCAGCTCAGGTGCCTGTGCTAACCAGGTAGGTAAGCTGGATGTACGGGGTATTCCAGTAGCATTCTAGATGACAGAAAACAGCATAGGCACCAAATGCAATCTCAAATGCCTATATCTTAAAATTCAGCAAAAAATGGCAGCCTTCTCATCAAAATCTGTTTATATAGCTATGGATACTGTATAGCTAGAAGTATTCATTTTAAGATAAGCATGAATATCTCAGTCTGATGAACAGGCAAATAAAGGAGCTAATAACATTTTGCCAATTTAAAATTGAACCGGGAGAGCTTTCTGCTAATAAAATAAACCACATAAAAGCAATTAGCTTTCTCTAAAAGAAACTTTTCCACCCTCTCAAGTGTTGTCAGGGTGTTACTTTCAAATTTAATATTAGCTTTGTGAAGCAGAGTAAATTATGTTACTGGTATATGTTTGTCTTTTCACTCAATTGATATGAAAGTATTTGTAGTCTGACACAAAAAGTCAATTTATACAGAAAAGTACAAAAACTAAACATAAAGGTTTATAATTTTGTTATTTGCAAGTATTTCTAGCATAACTTTCCTGGGAACATGCAACCACATCTGCTGTGGTCACTGCTGCAACTGTAATACAGCATGTAGATAAAGCCAAGTTAATTTTAAACTAGTTAGCTCAACTACAGGCACTTCTTACTTTGCCATAGTGAGGAAAGAGCTTGGCATGGGTTCCTTTTCTCAGTATTTAATCAAGTCCTAACTTGATTTTTATAACTTACATGGGTTGCTATAGCCACACTGATGTTAGTTCAGCTAACTTGAGTTAGTTAATCCAAAACTGTTCTTCTACTACAATTGTACAGCAATTTCAGCGACCAGACTGCAGTAGACAAGTAGCCATACAGAACAGAAATTTTAGGACAAAAATTGCATGTAAATCAAGCCACAGATGCACTCCATAAATATATAATAAAATAAATGCTTTGCTGCTTTTAAAGTGTATTTGAAAATGAAACTTTTTTTGGCACCAATCTGAGCAAACACGTTCAAAGAAGACTGAAATGGACAGACAAAGTTATTTCAAAGAGAGAGAATGAAGTGGGATGCTGATGTAACATTTGTAAGAAACCCATATTTTCTTGGTGACCACTTCATAATATTTTCATTAACCTGCCTCACACCTTTCAGCTCCACTGAAGGGAGACTAAACAAGCTGTCCATCACATATTAAATTGCAGGACAAGGATGCCTCCTCCCATCCTGGAGCTCATATGCTCAGCAAGTCCATACGCTTGCCACACCTCTGGCTCACACAACCCTTCCTTGACTACATCACAGCCTTGGCAGGAACAAAGTGTAAATTTACCCCCTACCTGGCAGCTCAAAGCAATGTATCAGCATCATTGCAAAACTACACTGTATTTTCTCTAGAGTTTCATGACACCTGAGACTGTATGCTTTAGATGGATATTATCCAGGAGTCCACCCACACTGTACTTGCACCATCTGCTTTCCCAGCATAGCCATATTACACTTTTACAAGTATCATAAATTCTTTTATGGTCTTTCTAGGTGCTCAGATGTGACCAGTCTGAGGGCTTAAAATATTCTCAACAAACAACATCCCAGAAAATTTTCCCATTTTAGCATTTTAATTATATACAGCTTATTTAAAACCCTGTTACTACCTTTCAGGGCAGTCCTTGCTCTTCTGAACAAATCTCTTAAAATAAAACACAGAAGAAAAACAAGAAACCATGACGCAAACCATTCCCACAGGATGCTATGGACTATTAGGGATACAGTTGTTTGAACAGATGAGAAAAATCAAAGTACTTTTTATACAAAATTGTGATTTTGAAAAAAAAACCCAAAACTTTCTGCATCAAACAATTAAGAAGAAATACAATATACAGAATTCAAAACACAACTGAGGCAGAGAAGGGCATTCTGGCTACTGCCCTGAAAACCTCTATCAATTTGCTTCTCTTCAGAGCAAATGGTAAAGGAGTCATTGATTATTTTTTTCTTAAGAGGAGAGCATGGAAAAAAAATGCAATATTTTGGCAATCGAGGACTTTACTGGAAAGATGTTTATCCATGAGAAAACATCTGCAGCATGCAGTTTTAATGAGATTCTGCATCTGTGTCACTAAATTACATTTTTAATCTGCAAATGGTAAAAGAGGAAAGCTGACAATTGTAAGGGTTTAGCTAAAACTTTTTCTTCCATTTTTTTGGTGAAGGAAGAATACATAGTTAAAAGACAACACAAATAAACCTATGGTCTGAATTTCAGTCAGGATATTGTCTTTCCTGTTACCAGTTTTGCATAGTCTCTAGAGCAACCAAGTTGGAAATGTAAGCAGCAGACTTCTCAGAGCTTTCTCTGAAAGACAGCTAGCTTTTTTCATGCTGAATCTAAAACCCAACAAGATTGTATCATGTATTTTTTTGCTTCATAGAACTGTCAAGATAAAAAATTTCTAACACATTTGTTCATTTGTGCTTACATTGAAAGAGTAAATGACCTACATATCAGTCTTCTCAAAGTTATAAAAATATTTCTCAAAATCATCAAACAAGGCAAATTAGATACCCCAATTAATTTAAAAACATTTCAGCAGTGTGATTGGAGGCTTGCCTCCTTTCAATGTAATCAGCCATCTTTTCCTTTTAATATTTGAAGTCTTCCACCTGCAGGCTATTAGCTTTAGTGCTTTGCAGAGAAAGAGTCAAAAGAACTGATAAATAGAAAATACCAGCCATTTTTGCCAGCCAACAGAAACATCAGAGGTGACATGCAAAGCTAGCCAATATGAAGCAGCTCAGCATGAATTTTCCATTAACTCAGGAATATGCTATTCATATGGAAAACTACTGAACTTCAAATATAGGAGGAAAAATCCTGGGGCTGATATACGCATTTCAACATATTACAATGAAACCAAAACAGAAATTCAGAGAGTTTGCTTTTATGAAGGTTATAGTGTGAAATAGTAGGAAGAATACTGGTTGGGTTTTTTTTTTAAAAAAAGCTTGTTCCTTTTGAAGCCGTGGCTATAGGACATGGAAGGCAAATAAACACTGCTTCTGGGAGATACTCTAATTTCACTATATCCCTGTATTACTTGGAAAAATTTGATATGCAACATACATGATGGAAAAATGCCAAAGCTTTGGAAAGCCCTGAATAAAAATGGAAAATACTTTGGAAAAGTAGGTGACAAACAAGTGTCAGTGTTTCATACAAAAATCATCAATATCAGAGAAAATAATAAGCAGTCATTGAAAAAAATAACAACCTTAACTATTAAATTGCAGATTGACCAAGATATATTACCCACACATTCACACACAAACCTGTCTGAGCCAGGTGTAACAAAAGGAGGAGTTATACTGCCCACTACATTAGCAATCATCTACTAAGTCAGTATGTCACCTGGAAAAAAGGATGAAAGTGGCATTCACTACTAACACATTGCACATGGTCTGAAAAAGAAATGAAACACAGTTACCTTTAAAAAGATAAGAACAAAATAGCCAACATATGCATTGGTGTAAAATCAAAACTCTACTTCAGTTTGCAAATGACCTTGATAAAACTTACATGGTACTCCTGCAGTTACCCTGCCTGTGTAGTACTACTGCCCATGGGTGCAGGAGCATGCAGGGCAGAAACCAGCAGGAAGCTTAGGAGACCAAATACAGGCCCCAAAACACTGCTAGGCGTTAAACCAAACCCCAGCTTCAGACATTAGGGAAAGTTTTTGAAATCCCAAGGCGGTGTCCCTGAGCGCTGCTGGTTTTTTGTGCTGACAGCCACAGCACTACCCAACGCAGCACACTTCCAGCGTGAGCCAGAGCACGGCCATGAACTCGGTGCATCTCCTGCCCTGACCACAAGGCCTGAACTCATTTCAGATCCAGGGGCCTGAATGCATCATCCACATGTCCAGTATATTCATTAGCCACAGCTAGATTGCATGAGATTTGTCTGACCTTGCTCAACAAGAAATGTACATGTGCCACTTTGGAGGTCTGCAGTCCATGAAAGCAGAAAACTGAAACATCCAGAGTTTCCATTCCTTCCATAAAACAGTAACAAGCACAGCACCAAAAACTAGGGAGGATACGCTTTATTTTGCTTTCTTTCCCCAGCAGTGGAGGATTCCTCTAAAAGACTGCATACAAATCAGGATCAGGTTTTCCTTTCTCAGTAGCAATGTGGCTTAAGGAAAGACCAATGGGTACAAACATTTTCAGAACCCAACCGGTGCACAAAATTGCACTTCTAAAACAAAACCAACCCTTTTCCTGTTGCCAATAGCCTCATACTGGAAAGGATATCTAAGAGTATATTAGTCCATCACTGCAGGTCTATGCTGGTATAACTTAATATCATAACAAGCTCTGATTGGACTAACACATACATGACTCAGATGTTAGATGGTATCTAACGATACAGTTACTAATGAATTTCTGACATTGGCCATGCACAAGAAAAGATTCATAGCCACCTAAAACTCCACTGTAGTACTTAAAAAACACTTGTCCTCTAGTAAGGAGCTGGCTAGAAGCTTTTTCATTCTAAACTCAATGAAGTGTCACCAAAACATCCCGTACCTTCAGAAAGGGAACACTTTGCAGAGAGATATGGGTCCTAAGAAAATTTTTTAACAAAAAATCTTTTTGGATTAAGTAGTCTGGTATAATGTGGCAAGAGAATGACCCAGAATGATGTGAAAATAAAAAAATTCTGCTGTGAGACAGAGTACAAAACAGTCTCTCATGAATAAGTCAAGCTCTTGGAGAACTAAGAATTGACTACAAGGCGGTAAAACAATTTCTGTCTTGAGAAGAAATACTGAAACCCAACAGAGGAAGAAATAGTTATATTTTTTTAAATCTAAAGTGTAATCACAGAAGCAGAGCTCAAATCAGAGAGCAGAAGAGGAGGGGGGAGAGGAAGAAGCATCATTTGCTAAGGGCTGCTGCCTGCTAGATCAGCAAGTCACACTGAAGGAAGCTGACTGCAAAGGTCAGATGGAAGAGTCTCTGGTCCAGATAAGAAGAGGTGTCTGACAAAAAGAGTGAGAGGAACAATCTTAGGCTCCTTTTGCCTATCAGAGTTCAAGGAGTGTCTGGACAATGCTCTTAGTCATATGATATAGTTTTAGGTAGTCCTGCGAGGAGCACAGAGTTGGAATCGATGATCCTTATGGGTCCCTTCCAACTTGAGATGTTCTATGATTCTATGACCAGAGAACTGGGATAGGACATAGAGGAAGTTCATTACCACCTAGTGCTGCCTAAAAGAAAAATGATTCCTTAAGAAAGCTTTGCAACCTTCTTCAGCTGTTTCCTTCAGACACCATACATTCCTGAGCAGTGACCACATATCAGAGTTTCCCTAGGGCACCTGGAAAGGTTGGAGGTGCAGCACTGATCCAGAGTACAGAGAACCAGTGCCTCAGGGTGCCAAGGAGGAGTATTGGAAGTCCGGGTGAATTACAGACAGCCTAAAGAGACCGAAACTGGAAGCCTACACACACCCAAGGACCTGGCATGGGGCCAGGAGACCCATGGATCAAGCATGGATACTACACATAGTGCTGCCAGGGGCATTAATCCCCTACTCAACAGCAAAAGAAGATTTAAATGCATATCACAGCCCACGCTCTCTTCTGTTGCCTACAGCTGTGCCATCTGCACAGAAGTCTTACAGCATGGATCATGCATTGCACACAACATATATTGAAAGAGGTCTTTTTTCCTCACACTGGGAGTCTAGACTTTTACTAATGCTTTCCCTTACTCCTTCCAGGAAAAAGCCTGTGGCATGTGACAAGAGGGTATTGGGACATTTACTTGGTAACAAAAGTTCTCTGAGCCCTCTCTGCAGAATAAAAATATTGCCTTGAAACCATCTAAGTGGTTAAAGAAAAACGTTGCTCAATTAATTAGAAAGAGCCTCCACAGCAATCCCCATTGGTCATACCAAAACATTATAGACTTCATCCTTTTAATTAGCCCCAGAAATATTTTATCAGAAGTGTTCAGGACTGTGTAGTGAAAAGCAACACTAGATAACATTTTTGTTAGACAGCAAAATTATTTCACTACTTCATAAAGAGGCAAAACCTTAATTTAGTTACTTTATTGAACTTAACCATAGTTGAATCTTCAGATCACAAGAAAGTCAAAGCAAAACAGATAGCATTTCAACCCAATATGCTAGGGATGCAGGGAAGTTGAAATATTAGAGCAAATTAATAACTGTTTAATGAGATACAAGGCAAAATCAGAGTCTTTGTATATTGCTAGTGGTTTAGAAGTGCCTTCAAATTCTAGGTTCAGAAAATTTCATTAAACTTGACAATTAATTAGTGGGCCTAATGATCCCCTATTCAGCAATCTGAGAGAAATGAACAGGAACACGTTTTCTGGCCACAACCATCCTCGCTGGAAATCTTTTGCAATATGTTGCAATAAATAACTAGCATTCCTGCTCTCCTGTGCAAAGTCAGGTTTTTCAGGTTTTTGTGCCATTACTCTCAATTACTAAATTACTCCAAAATAATTAAATGGAATTAAACAGCTAGATGGCTTATGGTATCAAATAAAGCATCAAGGAGTATCAGGGAACTTCTTTGCCAATCCACTGAATTTCCTTTCTCAGTAATAAAGCAAGATCTGATCCAGAGTTACGTCACGGACCAGTAGTCATGGAAAATAACATTACCACTGTTTTTATGGTGATTCATATCCTCTAATTTTCAAATTCTCTTGACAGTCCTGCTGTGCCACAAACAGCATTAATGTTACACTAGAAGAAAACCACAGATCTTAAGTGCCATTTCTGAGAAAGGAGTTCATAAAATTCATAATCTGTTATTTTCCAGGCTCAGCCATTGTCAAAGATGTATCTGCAGGAAAGTAACAAAGTCAATGGACAACACGGGTCTTCAATGTTTCTTAAAATAACAGACCACATGAAGTGCAAAACGTATTCGACCATAAAAATAAAAACAAAACCTAAAATATTCCATATTGACAATGCTCATTTTATGAGAAACATCTTTGCATGCTATCTTTCCTGTGCAGTCTGAGTCATGAAAAACGTAAGATGTTGAAGCTAGGGTAGGAATCTAAGATAATCTCAATTAGTTGCAGGGTTCTGCTCTTCAACTTTGTTTCAGCAGCAAATAAAATCAGCTCTGAGACACTTTCTTTCATACCCTTCTCCTGTGTGAAGAAAGATTTACTCGTTAACTCCCTCTAAAGCTAAGGAACTGCTCCAAAAGCAGAGCCCAGTACCAGGCTGCATTACCATAGCTGCTTACACTGGTAGGAATGGTGTATAATGAACTAGGCATTCAGCTTTCCCTCCCCTCTGCTCCTCATGCCTTTGTGCTGCCCATTAACACCAGAATGACCCTATCCCTGAAGACAAGAGCTGGTCCACAGATAGCCTACAGGAATAGTACGTGCAAAACAGTTGGCTATTTATATATTTTGCATATGCTTTAATTACACTATCACTACAGCACACAACAGCAACATGCTTTATACAGCACTGGCAAATTTTATGGTAATTAGAAAGCCCATTTAGCAATTCTCACACCACGGGCAGATTTTGTTTGATTCAGCAACAGTTAAAGAGAGAAAAATTTAGAAGAAAAAAAGGCTTAAAGGTATTTGAAGTTGTAGACAGAGGAATCTAAGTCTGTAATTTGAAGTATATCTAACATATGTTTGAAATCTGTTCTTCTCAACAAGAGCTCTGACTTGGGAACACTCTTCTTGATTCAGTTCTGCAGCATTTTTTCTCTCATTGACATAAGTGGCTTACAGTTGCTCTGGAAAAGAATTTTATCCCATAAAAAGAACTATCAAGAGCTAAGAGCAAATGCAATTTTAGCTTAGCAAGTCACATGCCATCATAAACCATTTCTGAATAGAAATACAATCAGCAGCTGTACTAGTATAGGTAACACTCAAACGAGAGACACTTACCAATTACCTCAAGTTAGGAAAAAAACCTGGGTTTACACTACAAAGTGGTCCCCTGTGGTGGTTTATACACCTTTCACTCTTAAAGTATCTACTGCTGAAGGTGATCCTACTTAGTTCCCAGTAAAGATACATCACCAGCTGGATCAGAAATGCAGCCCTGTTATTTCAGAGCAGTTTAGAAAGGTGCCCAGGTATGCCAGCATTGAAACATTGCTATTTGATATGAGAGATGGACTGTGTAAGTCAGAAGTAAAGCAAGACCTGCCTCAGGCTTGGGAAGAATTCTGAATTTTGTAGCTCAATACTGTCCCTAGTGTAAACTGGACTGGCTTCTCTTTTTACATAGACTACCCAAAGCTCTTAAGAAAAATAAATTCTAAATTCTATTTTCATAAGAAATCAATAGGGAAACAGTTCATGTAATTCTATTTCTTCAGCTCCACCCCCGCAGCTGATATGACTCATGATCCTCAAAGTTGTTTCAGCTTTCAGGGATATTAGTACTTGCCTCATTCAATTTACTGTAGTGCTAGTTATACTGAGATACAGACACCTCCTTTACAGCTGTGAGAAAAACAAGCTACTTGACAGCAATTAAGGTAAAACTTTGCTTTGGCATAAATTCTGGAAAATTATTTCCTCAGTCTGTCATGCTCCCTGAAGAAAGGGTGAAATGTTAGCAAATTTTAATGACTGCTCTTAAGAGGAAATGAGGGAAATCCAGAGAATTATACTTGCAGATTAAAATACAGTAACCTAAAGCTTCTGTAGAGTTCTACTGTCAAACCCCCAAAGCTGAAAATGAACCCACTGAACTACAATTTACAATGATAGCCAGCAACACTTCCCAAGGATTTTGCACACATGTCACTTGTTATTGGATTTAATTTTACTAGAGACTGGATGAAAACTATTCTCTTTCATCTGGAAAATACTCAAAAATTCCTTCCTTCCTTTTTTTTCAACAGTGAAGGTTAGAAATGAAAGCTTGACTTTTGGCACGATACCTACTTAGAAAGTGTAGTTCCATAATTTATGTCTGCACCCTCATCAAAACCACTTGAAATATTCCCTGCTGCATACCCTATATCAATAAACAGGACTCAAAAGTGCACACGCACATGGATGGATATGGCAGAGCTGAGCTGAGTCTGGAAAGTGGCTCACATAATCATTCATGATGATGTATTAGAAAAGATGTGACTGCACCTGCTTAGTCTGGATCTATCCCTAGGTGCCTACAGGCAATGCCCAAGATGACTGGACCTGCTTTCTCTTCACCAGCCTGACCGCGTAAACAGAAAGAATTAGTGTTAAAAATATTACTGTAAAAAAAAAAAAAAGTAAAAAAGATTAATGTAAACAGTGGAGTAGCAGTAACAGCAATGAAAACAGGTATTTCTAAGCAGGTGCGAGGGAGCTGAAACACTGGTAGCATACCATACTACACATTACTCTGGAGTAAGGGTGCCCGTGCACATGATGGGGAAGTAATATTAAGCTGATCTAGTTAAGCTAGTACAAAAGGCTGTGTGGATGCATTGTCCCTTAACCAGGTTTATTTTGGTTTCATTCATATCAAGCAGAAAAAAGCCAAAGAAAAACAAGACTACTCTCAAAACCAAAGGAAAAAAGCATCATGTAGAATTTTACATTACTTTAGCTAACACCAAAGGAAGCCTGTGTATGTGAGTATGCATGTGGACAGACATAATAAACAGTGGATTTCTTCAAAACTCTCACCTAGAGGATGTAAAAAGTGTGTTTGGGAGACTAAAGCAAAGCCAAGAGCATTTGCTGATGAATATGTCTTCATCATTGACCTCACTACCAAGAAAATATCAAAACCAAGTTTTTAATTTCCTGTATCTTGTACATGAGAAGAAAAAAACAGCCAAAAGTAATTCCAGTGTACTGAAAGAGGCATTGGTATGTCAAGCCTACTGCATAGCCACAGATTTCCAAACCCTTGTCAACTTTTCTGAGTCAAAGACAAAAAATTCAGTTTAAATTATAAAGTGTGATGAGAAAAAGAATTTGATCAGAAAAAATTACTCTGGAAAGTTTTATTACACACTTGCCTTTGCTCACTGATTTTGCCATCTTTGATCTTCACTACATATTGCCATTGCATTTGAATATTTTGTGAAAAGCATATTAGGAGAGTGAAGGAGGGAAGTGAAACATCAGCCTTGTGATCCCTTCCTTCAAAACACGCTTCATCCATTTCAAACTTTTCTTTATGGACTTGCTAACTTGTTAATCCCTAGACAACTTCTGACAAAACTTTCATGATAGGTGGGACAAGGTATGTCAATTTTATATTGCTAATATTTTATACTCTAAGCTCTCTGGTTAATTTACACATCTTTTTCAAAAAAAAAGACAACAGGATTATATTAGCATTGGGAGGTGTATAATGGAGCTAGGCAGGACAAAACACCAGTTTCCTATAACAATAACAGTGCTATTTGTGTCTACTAGATTCAACAGTATTTAGCATCGTGTACATTGACACTGCCCTGGTTGTGTCATGTGTGTGCTGCCATGCAGTGTTCCTGCAGCTATCTAATTTAGCCAGCAGAGTGGGTATATCTAATTATATTTAAGAATTATCTTTTACATGGTAAGAAGTCACAACAACAAAAAAAAGCCCAGCAGGATGAATCTGCCATAATTAATTGTTCCCAAAAGAAAAATATCCTGCAGCATTTCTAGATTCCTATATACGCTAATAGTCTATCCCCCAAGACAGACACTTTTATTTGCCTTTAATAACAAATTTAATTTAAAGGGATTAAAACTGCCTGGCTAAGGATACTGATAGACATCTATCAAACACATTTCTGTATATCAGATTCCCAAGCTGACAGATTTGTATATGCAATCAAGTTAAGCATCTATGAAACAAAATAGAAAATCATTTAATAGGTATCTTGTGGCATCATACTGATTTACCTTAAAAGGGCATAACACTAACCCAGCTAAATGAAAGACAATTCTTATTACACAAAATTAAAGTAACAGTAGTGCGTAGTTTGCTAATCTAAAGTGTGAGTCATCCTCACTTTTCCATGATAAAAGGAATTTGATAAAAGTTAAATTACAAGGCCAAGTTTTAGTTCCAGAATATAAGAGCACAGGATAGAAAAAAAGGCAGTAAGTAATTGAAAAAGGGAAGCATCATCCTGTTTTGTCTGAGACTGCTTATATTATGAGGGAAACTTGCAACACCACATAGGTGTACTAAACAACAAATAACATATTTAATGTCAGTGATATAAAGGCAGGCGCGCAGTAATTAGTCTTGCTCTCAATTCAGAGCGCCATGAATTTTGGAAAGCTAAAGTAGATTTACTGTCCTTTCCCAGTCACGTACTCTTGATAATGCCTTTCTTTACCAATGTATTTACTGAGAAACTGGGCAGCACTTAATTGTGCTTAGACTTAACAAAGATGATTTTATGGTAACCAAATACCAATGCTTTGGGTCAGAATCAGTGAGCTTCACAGTAGATCCAGCAGGTTTCTTAGTTACCATACTTATTCCCATCACAGCAGACTGAGGCTATGGATATCTCTTCTACCTATTTACTTCAAGAGTATTTGTCTTTGTGCAGTACACGTCTTTTGGGTGGCAGACTGTCACATCTAAGAGCTGGTTTCAGAAATGACCTTCTTGTGGCATTGGATAATTTTTTTAAACCAACAACATTGCTCTATGCAAGCAGTGCCCCTGCTTGCTGGAGGTGAGGTGACTTCATTCAGGTCCTCCATTCTCTGCTCAGTCAAGAATGTGCCATGCTAACTCAAACTGAACGGTCAAATGGTTAGTTCATCCTATTTTGCCAGAAACAAATTGCTATGCATTTTCACTCCAACAGAGTGACAGAAACAAACAGCTGGGACTACAGCTTTGTAATGGATGCCTTTGACTGCCCTGAGGGTTTGCAGAGTGAATATTTACCAACAGCATTTGCTTAGTTTTGTTTAAATGAAAGCAAACAAGTTAGGAAATTCACATCAGCAATTGGCCCACTTGCTAATACTGTGGGCACTGCATCCAAGACAGGCATATTCAAATTCATTTCCTGAAAAAATTGCCTTTTGCTGATCTTCACCAGATCTTGGTTGTAAAAGAATGAACACCAGTGAACATTAAGTTCTCTGAGAAATGTGACTCTGGCTGTCCCAAGGATGCCTAAATTAGGTTTGAATTTTCTGCAGAAATTTCAGCTAGCAAGACAAAATTATGGCAGATGGGTTCACAAAAAAATATTTGAGGATGAGACTTTTTTCTTTTTAAAATCCAAAATTTATGGCACAAACTCAAGACAGAAAACTTGGCTTTAATGCCACTCAGTGCCCAAAGAGATTTTGAACTAAATCCCTGAGAAGAATGCCCTAATTTCTGTAGGGTGGAAGCTGAGCATTTCCAGTCTCCCTGTTGATATGCTCCAGTGTTTATAAAATACATTCACGCACGGGCTTTTTTTTTTTTTTTATTGCAGATACTGAAATTCAGCTGTTTTATAACCCAGATGAACATCCAAACCATTACTTACCAACTGTGTAAGATAGGAAGTACTTAAATTCAGTATGATCAGAAAAAAACAATTGCCAGTTGTTCCATTATGATCAAAAATGTAGAAAAAAATGCCCAGAATTCCTGTGTATCTACTGAACCCAGGACTGTAGCTCAGATCCAGAAATTAGTTAGGACTACAGGCAAGTCCTGCACCAGACCTAAACAATCAGTATGATTTAGAAGATACCCTCTCACAGAACAGAATATTATTTCAACAGTGCTTGGTAATTTCTGTGGTGATAAAGGCTCAACATTGGGAGGTACTATCTGCTGGCAAATAGAGATAGTATCTTTTGAAATCTTCTCCCTTGAATTTTGTCTCCCAAATGATGTATTATACTCCCTTATTGTTCTACTAGTATTTGATTAGCTTTGGGGTAATGTCAGCTTGCCTCTGCTTCAATAGCTTTGTCTAAAACCTTGAATTATCTTTCCTAGTTCCCTCAGAAAGCTATTTCCTAACTAATGCGGTTTATTAATCTGCTGCATTTCTGGCAAAGCAAGCAGAATATTAAGTGGGATACTTCAGCAGCATCTGGCATTACAAAATATCTGGGAAATACTTGAAGTTGCTCTGAACCATAACATCTTTTCCTCAGCTTTTTCACTGCAGAGCACAATAAACTTGGCCTCCATTATGGTGTTTCAGTGGAATCTCAGAACAAAACAAAATCTAGAAACCTGGAACATGTACCATGATTTTCCAGTGTCTATTAGTTTAGTCCACGTATTTCTACTCTAAAATGCAAATGGGGTGGGAACGCATTACTGTGTTTTTAAGTCTCATGGGTAAAAATATTCCTTTAAGAAATTTTTTGGCTAAGCTATGGTCCTGTGGTCAGACAAGTCAAATGCTGGAGAAATGATGCAAGGAAATCTAGTCTTGGGGCATAACATAATACTGTTTGCTTACATAAATGCAAGTCTTACAAAAGCCAAGTCTTTCTGACAAACACAGTGAAGGATTTCAGCTTTGTTTAGACATCAGTTTTTCTCTCTCCAGAAAATTTAGCCATCTGCATAAAGCACAGTCATTGCACACCCCAGCCCTCTCCGAAAAGAAGCTTTCAAGATACTGACTTTACTGCCAGCCCCTTCCCCTTCCCAGGAGTAAGCGCACACAGTTACTTATATATTTACTCTGATTGTATCTCAGCCTACTGGTGCAATACCGCACCAGTGCAAACCCATGAAACATTTCCTGAAACTAGGCAGTTCACCCTTGCAGCTTAGGAAATACCAACATGTGACCCATGAGAGAAGCATGTATAAGCAGAATAAAAAATTAGAGGAATAACAAAGACCAAAAAACCCACCAAACTCAACCAAAAAAACCAAACCCAACCCACCCAAGAATCAAGAATACATTTGTTTGGGGGTCAACTGGTGACATTGGCCTGCTAGACCTCCATTCATCCATCTACAGCTGATATACATCAGCGTTAAGACTTCGAGAAGTTTCACTTTTTGGTTATTCCTCCAACAAACCAACTATCATCACATTATAGAAGTATTTTATACAGATTGGTAGTGAGATATCAAAAGTTTCCATGAAGCAGTTAAATAGCAGGTGCTTTCATCCTACCTTAATAAGACGAGTCTGTCTCTTTCTTCATCTTCTGTGTTGTTTTCCTGTGTAGAGAAAAGAAACAAAATGTACAAGGCTGGATTTCAATTCAAGACCAGCTTGGTCCACTGTTCATTTGTGCTGTTCTTGTCTATTTTCAGGAGGATGAACACTTCTCGCTCATTTAAGTGTTTGTAATTTTCTTGTCATAGTCAAGATTGCACCCTATCATTTTCTAGCTAGCAGCCCATGTGAGGGAGCTGGAAATCCTTAACACAATCCTAATAGAAACAGCTGGAAAAAACAGCACCTTTAAAATATTAAAATATGATTTTTGAATGACCACTAAATTAGGGGCACTTTTCCACATATGATAAAGCAGCAACTCAGTAGGAACACAAATAAAGGAAAAGTGTACTAAAAAAATACTTAGATCATAAAGCATACCAGTACACAGCACTTCTTTCAAAAGGAGGAAAACAAAAAAAGAAGAGGAAGAAAAAAAGCCTGTTTGGGCAGTGAAACGTGTTAGTTTTTATTTTCTGTTTACTATTATACAATGGTAATAAACCCAAACCAACACAGAGACCTCAGCTTGGATTCAGAAGAATACTTTCCCGAGCCCAAACTTTCTGTAGCCTGAGTGAAGTCATCTCTGCTTCATGAGAAAGCTTGGCTCTGCAGCTTTTCACATTGATGTGATGTATTCCATATACTAAATTCCCTTCTGCTCAGGGTACCTGCAATTTTACACAATTTAAGAGCTATGATAACCCTATAATTAGTAAACATTGTGGCAAACAGAAGATACAAATTTAAAACAGTAAGAGCTCTTAGTTGAATATGGGAGGCATCTACAAGAAACACCGAAGTAGCCAAATGGGAAGGATTTTAAAAGACTCTCCCCAAACCAGCTGGAGCTTTTGCCATTTAAGACTGAACTAAGTTTCAGCTTTGAAAGACCTCAGTGGTACTATTTTAATTTATTTTAAGAGATAATAGAGTTTTGAATCAGATCTTTTGTTACCTGGACTCCAGACAGTTAGCAACGTAATTGGAAACTCTAAAAACTATTCTGGCTTTGCTACCCTTTTCACTTTTTATCCTTTCATCCCTTGTGATTTTTTTCTGCCTCAGTGCTATATCCTAATCTAGAAAATTAGGACATGACAAATATTCACCAGTCTGTAGTATAGACAGAAAAGTGTTACTGTAATTACATCCATCATGTAGTTATCGTGTAGTAACAAAACAGCCACTACATACCTAATCAGAGCTACCCAGGAAGAACTTGTCATGCAGAAAAAGTGATCAAGCAACCTTCTATTAACTCAAGCCTCAAGCAACCTTACAATAATTACCATAAAAATGGAAAACTTCTGATTTAGGCCCTAAGTCAGGCAAACACTTAGGCACGTGCTTAACTTTAAGAACTTAAATATGCTAAGCACTTGCTAAGTAGGTTGGCAAGCACTGAACTGCCTTGTTAAATAAAGCAAGACCTAAATCTTACACACACACACAAAGCAGTTAGTGCCTGCCAAGACGAATTTCACGCATAGCACTGAACTACACAATTTCCTTCATTTACGTTACTAACACTAATAATGCTCTGGTATAAAGGAAGATGATGAGCTCAACAGCTAGATTGATGGTTCAGCATGTGAGAATGCCCACCTGGAACCCCAAGTCTTTTTGCTTTCTTTCTTTGCTCTCCTCCCCTAATACATGCACATAGTTCCCAGTTTCACTATCAATTTCCCTAACTGTAAATAAGGAATTGCAGTTTTTTAATCGTGATCCCCAAATGTGCTGGTTCTCACTTTTCAGCACCACAATGTGCTGGATTTACCAACCAATACACCTGTCTGAATAATGCAGATGCTCTGGGACAAGGGAAACTACTGCTGGGCAGATGGGTAGGACCTCCTGAGGTCTCTTCTACCCTGAGTTATTCTACAATCCTAAACCAGTCAGTTCCCATAGCTCTGTGGCTGCAGTACTCTCTCAGGATGGGAAAGCTAGGTTCAATTTCTGCGTCTCCCCAGGAGTGTACCCTAACCACTGCAAATTCCAGTGGGTGAGTGCATTTCATCCCACTTGATGCAGCTGCTTTATTTTATTCAGGCCTTGGTCCAATATTTTGTTTAACTTCTGGGGACTGAACCTAGGCCTCCCTCTTCCTCTGCAGTGACTACCGTTCCCCTAGGTTTAAGAGTCAGCATTATTTTTGTTCAAACTCCCTCTAGGATGATCAGCTTTTAATTATTGCATGGTCTTCACTGGAACCTTTTGAACAAGGGGCACAGTTTTCTTCCTGAACTTTACAATATGAGCAAAGAAAATATACTCTCTTTAGAAGTGGCACAGCTATGAACAATACAGAGCACACACAGCTTCATTGTTTACTTCACTATACCTTAAATATATGTAACTGTACGTAACTGGTTTTTAATTGCACATGGATTTCTGCATAAGAACAAGGATTTCTCCAGGGATCTTTGCAGTTACTTAGTGTAAGAAATTGCTCTAATTAACAACTCTTTCAACAATTTAAAAATGCATCCTTTGCAGCCAAGGAGTCTGGAGCTACAGAAGAAGAGAACAGGTCTGCAAAATAAATACACTGTGTATCTGACAAAGACACGCAAACACATTTAACTTTTTTTTTTTCTTTCCTTTTTAAAGTTAAGCTTTGGCTCTAGATTTTTGGACTTCTTCCACTAATAGCTAAACCACTGCGGGATGGTTCACAAAGCTATTGCATATTGCATTTGACCAAGTTGGTATTTGAGTGGAGGATAAAATATGCCAAAGAGAAGCCATTTGTTTGACAGTACCTTAGGCTATTTTAAGTAAAAAACCCTCCAATGTAAAAGGTTAATTTCAATCAGTACACTGAGGCAGTATATAATAAAACTTTCACACTTTCTATAAATGCAAGTTTTGTAATACAAGTGAACTTTCCAAGCTCCTTTGAAAATGCAAGTCACTAAATAAGTACTAAGGGGAAATTTTTGATCTGAAGGTTGTATAGTAATTACTTTACCTGCTCTTGTCCAATCACAAAGAAAGAAATATTGAAAGGTGTCAGGAGTTTTAATTTTGGAGAGATTCAGGGGAGTCTACTGTAAATTAAAGGGTCTCTCTCCAGCAGTTCTGCATGTTTCCCACCACTGGCCCTACGTAAAAGTGTTCTTCATCCACGCACCTTTCTCCAAGAAGCATCTCCCTTTTCTGACAATGTGGCAGAAGGCCAGCAGAGAACATGCTCCTGCTTTGAATGTTGCCATTGAGGACACATTTCTCCAGAATTTACTAATACAAAAAACCCCAAAGGTAGCCCCAAACTCATCCTCTCCAGTGGCAGGAATACTTAAACCTAAGGCAGTACTTTTCCAAAATGCACACCCTTATAACCCATCATCTTCCCCACAGTGTTTTGGACATAACGCCTTGAATTTGTTTTGCTAAACTTTGCTATGACAAATATTTTTCTGGCTTCTTATTAAAAGAAAGTAATCATAAAAGCACTGTTGGGAGAGAAGATATAACACAAAGTCTCAAAGAAAGGTTGCACACACCACTGAATACAGTATCTCAAAATTCACAGCAGAATGAGCTGCTGTGAGCAAACCCATGTGATAATTTATTAAAACATAACTTTTGAGAGATCACCTGCTACAGGTATAAAATAAAATCGGCTTCTTATAGGTACAGTAAACCTGAGTCAATATCTGGCATTGCTTGGTTCAGCTACTCTCCAGCTATCTTCACACTTCCAAGAACAAGGAGCTAGAATTTGCATTCAAAGTATGAACTGAGCTGAACAATATATGTATTAATTTACATTTATTTAATATTAGCATCTTCTCCAAGTATGTAATATAAAAAAATCACTATAAACTTCAGTTTCCTTTTTCTTTTATTGAAATTATACTGTAATGCCCAGTAACAGTTATAGATGTTTAGTTTTAGTACTCTCATTCAAAGTTATTTCATTATTATATTTGATAGCCATTTACTAATCTGAGGTCATATAGCCTCAAGAATGTACTAAATAAATCAGCCATGGTAATAATATGTGCTTCACCAACAAGACTCTTTGAACTGAATTATTTTAGTATGAAAGAAAGTGAAGTATATCTTACAGCTGTAACCTATATACTTTACTACTCAAGGCCAGAGCAGATAAGTCTAGCTTTTCTAGAATTATAATGGAATACCAATTTGCTGCAGCCTGAGTTTATCTCAGCTGATAAAAATGTAATGGCATATTGTTATTTTTAATTAGGCAGATGGTTTGTGAAAACACACACATACCAAAATTCTAAAATGTTTATTCATTTAACAGAAACAGTCAGTTTCAACTTCAAAAACCTCACTCAGAGAGTCGGTAAAAACCAGGCATCATCCATTGCATTATCAAGTAACTCTTGAAACTGATCTAACTGTGAATTCAGCATTTCTCCTCATGGATGCATGCGAGCAGGATGGTTTGTGAGCAGGACGATACATGCTAAACTCCTAAAAAAGGCTTTATAATTACCCTGATTAAACATTTCTATAATAATTTTTCCAATTTTTTCTTGTTCTGTTTGATGCATATTAAAACTTCAGTTTAGATATATGTTACCTTACCACTCTGGCCTGGTTCATTCCTTTCTCCCTGCCCAAACTCAGACCTGCAATATGGAACACTTCAATGCCACTTCATTGTAGTGCTCGGAAAGCATCTTTTGAGGGTTTACTTTCCCCACCAGGATTCATTGATTGCAGCATGCTAGCACCTCTAGCTCTTCATAGACTTGTAATGAGAAGCTTTCAAATGCCTGCTGCACAGTAGCTTTATAATTAAACCTGTACAAGGACGAAGTTTGTCCTGTTCAGTTACTATTCAAGCTGGCCTGAAAGTCAGGTTACTACCTACCTCAAATCTCAGCTGACACATTGCCTCACAGGACACAATTGTTTTGGTACACTGCATGCAAGACAGACAAATGTTTTGAGGACGCAGGATTTCTAACGCTTCCCTTTTAGTCTCTTTCAACAGTTCTTGCTAGTATCTCACCTATAAGCTTCAGAACTGATTTGTCTTATTGTGCTCATTAGCAACTGACTTTCTGGAAGCAAGGAGCAGAAAGAGGATGTATTTCATTACTAGTCCAGTTTTTGTGAACCGAAAACACGGGCAACTGCAATAGTGTCAGGGCTAATTTGTTTTTGAACACCATAAATCAAACTCTAATTTGGGAAGCCTGTAACTAAACGAAACATTAAGCCTGTTAGCAATAGTCTAGTGCAGCCTAGTTTGGGAGGGGGACATACAAATTATTTGGAAGCAAATTTTGTTGCTTAAAAAAAAATAAATCACACAGTATTTGGGAGTGGACATCACACAGAGAAAAGAGTCTGGGATAGGAGCATGCTCCAATCCCACAGATTTTGCAAGGCATTGCAATGTCTGTCAACTTTTCCACCTTTGAGAAACTCTTAAACTACTTCTGGAAAAAAAATCCAAGTCCTCTCTGCTCTCCTTCATATGCCACAGTTAATTACCAAAACGCCATGAGAGCCTGTCAGTGCTCTCCATGCAGGTAGGCAATGCTACCAAAGTTCCTTCTTTAAAGAAAAGCAGTTTTAACCTGCTGGGCATTTTAAACACCACCTTCATCACTAGACAACAGCTGTGCAGCTGCATTTACATCTCCCTCCCTCCCTTCCTCTTATTTCCTTACATTATTTTCACGGTCAATCACACCCCACAGAGCTCAAGCAATGTAGCAGCTGTTGTGAGTGGGGTGCCAGACCAGCAGCTTATCGAGCAAGTTGTCTCAGCAGGTTGACAATCATCCGGGATATTGATACTTCCCAGCACACTTGACCTGCTTGGTGGTGGAAAACAGGAGCAAAAAGGGAGCATGGCTAAAGTCAACTCCCAAGAAACATATAAATTCAAATTTTACAGTTACTCTTGTAACTTCTTTTCACAGCAATAAAGAGTGAGAGAGACTATTTATTTTCCTGCAAAAATGAAAGACTACACCCTTCTGCAGAACACCCTCTTGGAACACATACCGTTGTTGAGCAGATAAGAGAAAATTAGAACTACATTCACAGCTGTTTGTTACTATTTAAGTTAAATAACGGAGGGCAGAAAAGAGTCAGTCCCAGATGGTGGCATGTAGGGAAAACCATACTGCTACATTAAAGATGTGCTTTTAATTAACTTCTATCTGAACGATTATAATTAAAGATTTTACCACAGGTGCTCTTAGAATAATTATCTTCTATTTCCTTGCACAGTGCACATTCCCAGGAAATGCGGATCGAGACTATTTCTTAATTTACAAACTTTCTCAATAATTTTAAAATTTATTGCTTTTGAATTGTTTTATTATTGAGGTTTTCTTTGTGCTTTTTTGGCCCCTTTCAGATTCCTATAGGCTTTTTCAAGACCTCAGAAATGTCTTTCAGGTGGTCAGGTGCAATTCTGAGCAATTAAAAAAATATGGGTTGCATTTTATTACGTTTGGATCCAAGAAAACCAGTTCATACAGAGAGTTATAAATTTACTTTTGTACTTGGGAATAAATGGTTCATTCTTGTCACTGGTGCTGCACATATGGCACTAATTTCCTTCAGTTTTGTTCTGGAGATTGATATCTCCTTTATTGTTGCATTTGTGTATAGGACTTAACAAATTACCTTGTTGCACATCAGCTGTTACAATGTGTACTGAATACAAAAGATTGAGTAGCTATCCTGATTTATTTGAAGACTAATTGTATAGGTCAATAGTGATTCCTTCGTTTCCTACTAACAATTCCATGGATAGTAGAAAAACATATTGTGAACTGGCAATTAGAAAACATAGGCCAAGAGAAATAGGCTCCTGCCTCATCTGCACTGCAAAGATACATTGGGTCGCATTTTCTCCCTGTGGGTTTGAAATTCATAGTTCATAATTTTATTACGATAGAAAGTTATAGAGAGGGCTGAAGATAGGATTTCATGAAGGAAGGAGAATAATGCACAAAGGAGAATGATTTAAGGCAGAGAGTCCTGCCCTCTCTTGCATTATTTCCTGCCAGATCCGCACCAGGTTTTAGTATGCAAGAGTATGTTCTGAAATTCTTCTTAACTATATCTTCCAGTCTAGGGAAAACAAACAACAATAACCCAAGAAAAAGCAGGATCATTCATCTTTTCCTTATGTTTATCTCTGATGATGTTATCTTTATACTGAAATAATATTAAGCCAGAGGCAGTCTTAAGAAACTGAAGAGACCTTTGAAGTAGCACCTCCTGAGACAAAGCAATCAAACTGGCATACATGTGCATTTCAGTTTAACAGACAGAAACTAAGGTGCTAATATCACATTCACAGAGCTATCAGTGTTCAGTCCGGCTGAGAAGCCATTGGGGAAGAGAGCTCCCCACTTTCTCCCATCAGTGTACATCAGGCAAGTACTGGATACATGGATGCATGAGGGTGTGGGCTCACCTACACGTGACACAGCATTGGACATATTGACCTTCCAGCTACAAGTTCTCATTTAATACATTCATTCAATATAAGCATGCAAGAAAGATTTTAAAGGGCATTATAGAAGTTATGACATTGTAAATCTAATGCCATCTAATGCCTCCATTACAGCCTTCTCCAACAACCCCCCAAAAACGTAGTCTATATATGACCATATACAACAATTCAGCTGCTCCTATGGCTATTTTAATAAAAATCTGATAGCAACTAATGCTAGAAATCCAATTATTGCCGAGTAAGTCACCTCAGCCACCTTATGCCTTTTAGTTTTGGCTTCTTCTTTAAGGAAATTGACAGACAAAGAATTGAGAAACAATATTTCCATTCTGTCGGTATTTAGAAGTAAATAAAGAAAAAAGAATTTTCCATAAGTCCCCATTTGGGACTCCAACTCCTCTTTTCTTTCATTAGACACCCTCCCCAAAATTGAGTATCTGGCTGTAACTAGATAAAAATTAAGCCTTCTCTGAAATAAACTTTGGGATTTCTGTGTGTCAGCTTTCAAAGACAGGCAGAAACATTCAGTGTCTATTTATTTAAACTCCTATCCAGAATAAGACCTTGTTACTGTTGGCTCTTACCATGCAAGCCTAGAGCATAAAGCAATTTCTGCCAAGAAACACTGAGATTCTTCCTTGTAGAGTAATTCCCAAGCTTCTGACTCTCTTGTTCCCACAGTGCTTCATTAGCTGAAGAACTGAATAAAATTGGTTCTGTTTACGTAAGAACAGATATTAATAGAGTCCATGCTCATTTCCGTTGCATGCCATGCAAGGACATACAAAATGACAAATTTAGTTAACACATAGGTGAAACCCTTCTGCTAAGCGGCCACTGAGGTGAGTAGGGTTAAGACAGAAAATAGAAATTTCACTGGGGATTGATTCTGGAGGTGCAAGTGGGGGATGAAGAGACAGAAATCACATTGAAATTAATTACTAGGTCTATATTTCAAGAATTTTAAAGTTTAGCCCTACAGAGCCTACATTCCACCCACATTTTATCAGTATTATCTTCCATCTTGCTCAGTGTTTGCTAGAGGAAGGACGTATTTAGTGCACTAAACAAAGTGATACAGAACTCAAGAGCAGATCTGCTGAACAGTCTGTCCCTACCTGTAGACCCCATTCTGAGTGCTTCTCCTTATTCCAGTGAGGATATTTGCCTGAGATATGTATGAACCGTTTCAGCAGTACCCCTGCTTATCCAAAACTCTTATGGTCAAGTTTCACTCCACCTTTTCTTTGCTTATACTGAGAAACAAGGGAAGGAGAAGAAATCAAAGCTTACAGTCAATGATGGGGTTTAACCTTTCCGCTGTCCACTAAACAACCTGGCGCAAATATCTCTCCCTGACTACTGCCAGCAGCTTCATGGCTTATCTTCTCTGCTTACAGAAACAGCAAGTCTTCCAGCACAAACATCCCAGAGTAGCATTACATTTGGTCCAACAAACAAGAGGGGGAATACAAAGGCTGTAAAGAAGAAGCATCCCTACTTTTCACTCACTTCTGGGTAGTGTACAAGAGATGGTTATGAGTCAGTTTTCTCCCACAGGATGGGGAAGGGAAGGAAGGATGAACAATAAGTACCTGAAGACAAGTTTTGACAAGGCATGAGAAGCAAAATACAATGGTAAGTGGCTCTCTGCAACAAAGTGCTGCATTCCCTAACCAGAACAGCATTAGCTAATGTTGCCTGAGATACCCTAAACATCCAGCCACCTATACTGTAAAGATGCCACATGTCTACAGAAGAACCTACCACCAACATACCATCGACTATAGGAACAGCCTAAAAATACTGTAAACTACAGAAATCAGAAGAAATTATGGCTTGTGAAAAAAAGCTTTCGCAATACGTTCTATGGTAGAGTAAAACAACCTGCTATTGGCACATCTCAGACTTTTAATAAGTCTTTCCTCTTTACTAAGATTGCTAGCAACTGTATGTAACTGGTGTCAAGCTCTCCACATGCTCACACATTGGGCTGTCCAGTTGATAGGCAAGGTCTTTGTTCTGAACGCCTACGGAGACATTGCAAGCAGTGCTTTGTGTAAAAGAAGTGCTGTCACTGCCTGGAAAATAGCTCGTGCAGACAGACAACTTGGAGACATGGCAACTATTTGGCTTCTCAAGAATGACAAGGAGCCAACACACAATACTTATTTTATATTCAAATCCAAATGAATCCCATCCCAAAGTAAGTGTTTTTAGAATGTTTGAGGAAGGCCTCCAGCACGCACAGATTTTTAGAATATATGCTGACATTCTGTAGGGCGATCCAGGAAATGTAACTTGACCCAGAGCTGCCAGGGAAATCCAGCTCTCTTTAACATGCAAGCTCACAGAGCAGCTAAGAAGGAAAACTGAGAAGTTGTGGAAGAGATTTAAGTTCTGAGGCAGGAAGTGCACTGCCACTCCGTTGTGGCAAGAAGTGTAAAATGGGTAGCTAATGAAAAAGGATCTGTGGAAAAAAAGAAAGAGAGTGAAAAAAACCAAAATGCTGCAAAACTGTCTGCACTCTTTCAGATTAATCCTGATAACATTGTCATAATTTCTTCCTTTTCTAATTGATCTTTTTTGTTGAAAGAGCTAAAAAAGAACAAAAATTTCTACACAAACTCACAGAGAGATACTAGCAGTAAGGCTGAGGCCAGAGAAGCTACCTTGGCTTACTTGACTTAATTACAAAGATTTTTATAGGGGACCATCAATACATAATTCAAGCAACGTAGCACAGACGGAGAATGACAAAAAGGGGAAAAGAAATTCTGAACCACATAAAAAACATTAGCACAAAGAGTCAGATTTTAAAGGATGTTTGAAAAGCTTAAGAGTTGTAATGGGTATATTTAAGCTGTCTTCAGATGTTCGGTATCTAAAAGCATGAACATTTTAAAGTGACATGTTGGTGAAATTCTCCCTTTGCCCTATTTCTCAGCATCAGTCCGACTTTGTCCATTCACCAGTTGTGGAGTGTGTCTAATGGTTCTAATGAGGATATAAATACATCTTTGGGCCAGCATTAACACAAGTACAGAAACATCCCAGGTCCAAGCGCAACAGTGCACAGAGGGTGTCTGTCCTATTCCCCATCTCTTACTTATTAAGCACAAGCAAAGCAGAGCGGAGACAGAGGGCTTAACAGGAGATGGAAATACATACTCTGCTTGCTCTCTTCCTTCTGTTGTGATACATTTTCTCTCCTCCTTTTGTGCAAGAAGAGAACAGTGGGAATTGGTATTTTTATTATGAAGTTCTGAACTTACATCCATTGAACACAGATGAAAGTGATGTTAACCATCACTTCCTGACGTTCATCCTCACTGAAAGCAGAAGCACATCGGTAAGAACAGTGTATTCGCACTGACAGCATCATCGTGCTGAGAACTGAGTAGGAAAGCAAATGTCTGAGATTTGGCCATACTAGTTCAATGAGACACGTTCTCAGTCCAGTTTTGATGAGAAATTCCATCAAGGATATAATAAATACTTCCCAGATAAGCCTTATCAAACCTTGCATGCAGCCATACTCAGTTTCTGCTTTGATGAATTGATATATCCCACCTAAAAACAGGCCTGGCTGAAAAACTGCCTACCTTTGACCCACAGTGATGAAGCAAAAATCATGTGGTAGGGAGCACTGAGTAAGCACAAGCTTAACAGAGCTACTGAGATAGCAGGTATGCACTTCCATGTCTGCCTTCACAGAAGTGAAGGAGAAGTCTCAGAAAAACTTCAGCAGAGCTAAGGTAGTTCATGAATAATTTGACTTCTCTAAGGAAAAAAGGAAGTCCCTAAGACTAATGACTCTTGCAGCTACTCTGATAGCATCAAAGACTGGAAAACCTCAAATATAGTGGCAGCAAACAGAGAGAATCCATCCCTGTGGTATCACTACATGTTACAGAAGAGTTTAACCAGCTAGTAAAGGAAAATTTGAAAAGCAGTATGGAAACACAGTATTTAAAAACGCACACGTCATATTGAACCATTAATTCAACTCATTCTGCAATGTGCTTGTGTCTACCGGTGCTGTGGTTAATAGAGAGTGTATAAACTCAGAATGCAATTAAGTCTTGGAGGAAGCACAGTTGGAGGCTGTGGCAGTTTCTATAGCAACCTGAAAGGCTCAAGACTAGTAACGGGAGATTAACTTAAAGGCAAGATAAGTACATAAATATAGCTCTCATTTACAATTTTCTCTGCTTCCAAACGGGCAATGTATTTTCGATTTAAACAAAACAAAAATGCAGTCAGATGTCCTACTTGTTATTAACTAGGGCAAAAATAACCTTTAAAAACATCCTGTTAAAAAAATTCTGGCAATTTCAGATTTGGGGAATCATCCAAACTTCACTAATTAATTCAATCAAAATGGAAAGCACTGAACTTGAATGCTGCCAGAAGATTAGAAGGAGGCTTCAAGATAGGAAACATGAGAGTCATAATAAGAGTTTGCTGATGTCAATGCACTGTATGCTTATGAACAAATCCTCCTGATGTTTTTTTCTGGATTATGCTTCAGAGCAGGTTTTAAGTCTTCAAAACAACGAGGGCAAGACAAAGAAGAATTTTTGTAAACACTACAGACCTTTTTTATTTCCTTTTTTTCAATACCTTCTTCAGTAAGAAAGACAATATTGAGGAAGCTTCATCCAATATTTTTCCTGACACTTAAGAGCTTTTATTCAAAGGTTCATTTGAGACTGCAGTAACCCTTTTGAACTCTTGTCCACATTACAAATTAAAAAAAAGTACATGAAAGAGATTCCCTGGCCACATCCCTAGTGCAGCCAGTTATTCTGAACTTGTTTTACTTCAAGTTCATTTTAAGAACAATTGATACATGCATAAGATATTCAGGAACATGTATGTATCCAGGAAACAAACATGTAGTGACAACACTACCACAGGTACTGAAAGCAGTTACATTAGCTAAATAGCTAGTCCAAACTTACTTACCCTATCCAGCCCGTCAAGCAATGCAGAGCTAGCACTAGCACCTCTGCACAGCGCTGGGTTGTCCTGCACAGTGTCTGTTAGCATCAGACTAATGAAAGAAAAATAGCACTACCCCTACTTCCCTTCTAATTGGTGAATTAACCAAGCCCATGGTTAATTCACAATGTGTTCCAAGGATTACCATGGAATACCTGCCTCAGATAACACAAACCTCTTGGGCTGACCCAACCGTGACTTCAAATCCTCGTGTGAGTTTACTTGCATGGTGAGTTTTTGTGGTTGGAATTTGTTGACTTGTTGCCTACTTCAGGAAAAAATGAAGATACCCTGTGAAAATTTCAAGAAGTTGCTGTTATGTAATTCAAAATGTTTGTTCCACTTCACTAAAGATTATTCCAACCTGCCTGTGATAATATCTAAATACCACCTAGAGTAATGAAGCTGGCATAGCATTATTCACAATGGAACACGTTCTCTGCTTCTGCTGTGGTGGGAAGTTGCCTGTTGTATGTGCAGAGCACAAGAAAACAATAAGCTGGTATTTTTTTGTCAAGAGCATACTACATTTTCTGCCATAAGTAAAATATTTCATCTTGTAAAATCCCTTGAAAATACTGTTGTTCAGGAATAGTACACTCTTCTCCACAAGATCATTCCAGAGTTAAAAGTGGCTTTACCCAGGGAGCTCCACCACATCAGCTACAAAAAGCAGAGTAGAGGTGATACAGGAATAAATTTTTTAGCGGCGTAGTAGGGCACTGATCCATTGAGGGCTTCTAACATTCAGAGTAAAGCCTTCAATCTCTACCCAAAAGAACTGACAGCCAACGAAAAGCATAAAATACACTAGGATTTTCTCCAACATTTTCCCTTCCTAGGAAAAAAACCTCAGCAACAAGAGCTGCAGAACCAGGCTGAGGTGCATTGAGATAGGGAAGAAACCTTGCCATCCCTCTCTACAAGGAGAAATTTATATCACCTCCATCAGTACAATACCTAATTTATAGATAGGTGACTTCCCCTTGCTTTAGTGTCATATTAGACAAAGAGCCAATAGTTTAACAGGTGTGAAATGGGTCAGAGTAGTGAAAATTTCCTCCTATTGTTTTTAATTTAACAAGGAACAAGAAATAAAGAATCTCTCTAATGCCAAGTGTGTTCTACTTTGTAACAGCAACAGTTTCAAAGAAGTATATAACACTTTCTCGCTTTCAAGAAAAAAACGTTGGTAGAGAGGCGAAAAAGGGAAAAGGGAAAAAAAAGGAAAAGGGAATACCTAAAGACCTTGTTGCAGTTTCTAGAATTAATATTTTGTTCTGAGTGGAAGAGCTGCAACAGGGTGAGATGAGGACACTGCTCTCAACTTCTTCATTGAAGTGATTTGTACATTGATACCAAAGAATTAATTTATTCTTCTATTTTCCACTACTAATTTTTTTCTCCCTTTCAACTAATTGAAAAACCACAATTGAAGACAATGCAGGAACAGCAGCAGCCCTTCAACTTTGAAGTTAATTTAGATTAAAAAAAAGAAATCCCATGCTGTATAAAAATTTCAAATAAGAGAATATTACATATTGTAGAATCTATTAAGTGGGAAGAAGTTGAAGAGATCCATCTTTCCCCTCAGTATTCTTAGGACCTGATCTGTCCTTTAATTGAAGTTACCACAACCCACTTTGAAGAGTTTCTTTTACTTTTCTAGAGTGGCTGTGGCAGTGCCAAGTTCTCAAGAGAGACAGCTTAATAAGAATATAAAAAATGCTGCCCTCCTCTTCTGCACATAACAGTTTTTATATTTTTTCTTTGATTTTGACTTGATATGAACTTGTCTCCTTTAAAGAAACAAAGTAGGCTTCACTGGAGGAAAATGCAGCAACCATACTTAGAAATTTGTATCTCAGTCATTAGCAAAGGGTTTAAAACCAGAAATCAGAGCAAAGCTTTGCAAAGTTGTTTGGTTTGTTGGGTTTTTTTTTAATCATGGTTTAGGAGATCCCTAAGCACACTTTCAGAAACAGCGTATCTGTGAATTTTAAGCATACAAATGAATTCATCTCCTCCCTGTTTTGCTATGGACTTTAGAAACAAACGGACATCACAAAGAATGACAATTACATGGATCTGGATTTGCTACAAACATTAGAAACAAGTAGACTTTATAAGGAATGACATTTACATGGATCTGGATTTAGATTTCATCTACTTATGCTCTCCTCTGGTCAGAAAGCACAATGACTTTGTTACCATATGAATACAGGGTATAAAGAACACTGGAAAAGACAACACTGTTTGCTGCTGCTAATAAATAGCTCATGCTCCAGGCATATCCAGAAGGATTTTGTTCTAGTTGACAAGTCTGCCTGCAACTACAAAGTTGCCAGAAACGTCTTTATATTACAACTTCCAAGAAGAAGAGACTACTTTCTTTGTAACACACAAATTACTAAGGGCAGGTGAAAAGAAAGGCATGCGCAGCTCACTGATTATCTAGAATACAGCAGCTTGCTGGTCCGTCAACAGCAGCTTTCACAAGTTGCTTAAGCTTCTAACATGAACCATGCTTAGTGGTTACAAAGGGTAATTAAATAGATACAGCTCTTTACTGTTCCACAGCCCATTTAATATTAATTTTGAATGCACCTTATCTTCCTCTTCTCCCAGCCCCCACCCCAACTAGCACTTTGGTTAAGCATGGAAAGCATTAAGGAATACAAATGATTAGCAAAATAGCTAGGAATTTGGTTAGACTAAACATTAAGGACATGACAGTAAGAGTTGGAAGAAAAGTAAAGCAGCAGATCAGATATTTGATCTAGGAAATATCCTGTTCATCCATCATTCCTTACAATTAGGCAGTAGATTGCTTGCTATACTTTCCTAGTAAAAATATGCAAAAGACAAATATATTTTTTTTTAGAAGTACTGTATGGTTTAGAGTTACAGCATGCTGCATATATCCAAATTCATCTCACTGTTTATTATTGCTGCATGGTCCTCCTGTACTGACCAATGAAAAAGATTATGAAGCTCAAAGCTATCCATGTAATTCCCAGAGAGTATGAAAATAAAATTAGAAAGTAAAGAACTAAAATAATATCAGATAAAAAGTTCTAAATCATAATTTCTTCACTTGGTCTCCACCACAACCCTCTGAAAATACTAAAGCCATTGTGTAGACACTCTGGCAGACCAAAAAGTTTCTTTCTTTTTTTTTTCAAATCAATATATGTTTCTTCCAATGTAGTCCCATTCAACTTAATGTCCTGGGTGGGGAAAACAAGAATATAAATAAAACACACAAAAATCCTAAAGCTACAGAGCTTGGGATCTATAAAGAACTCCCTATGTCATCTCCTGTCCTCCTTTACTTATACCCACATACTTATCTTGTGTAGCTTTACTATTCCCCTGCCTTTAGGGTTTACACAAGGCTCAGCCTTTCCTTGACCCAGCACGCAGGCCCCTCTCCTGCCTATGCCAGGTAGAGATCGCAGCAGCCCTCATCTTGGCAAACCTCTGCATCTTTCAGCCACCCCATGGGCAATATGGAGGGGAGGTCAGTTTTAACCTGTGGATTTGGCTCCTTATGCCCAGCTCCTCATGCACGGATGCTGGCATGAGGAGTCTCCTGAAGTAATCGAAAGCTGAGCTCCTACGGCTGCTCTCACACGTAGCCCGGTGACACCAGCAACTCCCAGGCAAAGCTCCAGTTGCATACTGGAAGCAATGCTGGATCAAACAGTAGCAGCCCCTCAAGTATGTCCTTGTCCTAACAGCTTACAGAAAAATTCAGTCCTGATCAGCATCCTTTAACATGATCATCTGCAGGCACAGCTGACTATCCCACCACTTGGCAGAACAGCCTAAGGCCCACACTATTATTGCTTTACTAGCCAGAATCCTTGTATGTGCATCTGCAGTCCTCTAGGAATAGGGCAACATTTAAATAAAGTGGATGGTCAGCGAAAATTCAAAGGTCAGAATTAAGGTTGTTGACAGAACCTCAGCTTCAAGTGTCCATCTAAATTACCAGCCACGCAAGCCAACCCGTGCGTACAAAGCCAAACTGCAGTAATGTTTGCTACATTAGAAACAGTCTTTGAACTGACTAGAAATGCATTTGGAAAAAAACGTACATATGGAGGTGTTGTGTTTATTTGCTCTTATTAAAACTGTCTGAAGTGTCACATCAGTTTTTCCATAATATTCTTAGAGGCTTTTGCCACTTATTCCTCCCCCTTTTTTCTACAAATCTCTCTTTTATTTTCTTTTAAAAAAGATGTATCAGTAAATCAGGAAGACTTGGACTAAACTTTTCTAACCATGAACCCTGGGGAACAGGTGGGGCATGCAACTTCACCATACATTTCCTTTTGTTTCTCATGGGTTTGGCATAATTGCATTTGGATTTTTATTACAGGCATATTTCACCCCTTTGCTTTTTCATAGCATAATAAAAAGGTACCCAGTACTTAGTTTGATAGTTCTGGAAACTATTTAGCAGAAATGCTGACTCATGAACATGAATTTCCTTTTTTACTTGAAGCAAAGAAATTAAACAATGCAGACTCTGCTCTACAGCAAAACCCCAAATAAACTGGGAGAGAGTGAAACTGCATTAGGCTATAACGCTAACATGCTTTAAAGATTCAGCCAAGCCTTTCTGCATGTAACTACAATAAGTGCTACCCCTATTCTCCTCTCAAGTTGTGTTAAGTACTTAAGCATGTTTGCATATTTGCTAGAATAGGTGAAATAAACTAATTAAGGAGTAACAAAGCAGTCTAGGAATTCCAGGGGGGGGTGAAGGCAGCTTGAGGGGAATCTGTGCATTCAGAATATGCCTATTAAATTCACTGTTGCACAGCTCTGCAACTAACTACAATTAAATGAACTACAATTAACTACAGTTAAATGAAAAATGAGATTTTCTTATTTTTTCTGACAGTGAAATTTTTTTTCATGTTTGTATTTTAACTCTACATTTCCTCCCTGCTTTTCTGAAAACATTTCCTACTCCCACCCCCAACCTTGCATGAAATGAGAAGCCACTAAGGGTTTAAAATGTCTTTTATTCCCCCTACTATTACAGCCAATGACAAGTAAAAAGGCTGAAATATTTTGATAGTTACATATCACAAGCCTTTCAGTAAAAATACTTTTAATTTCCTAAGGGTTGATTTTCCTATCAAAGACCTCACTTCTGACATTTTTTCAAAAAGCCCTGATCATCAGCAAACAAATCAAATTGCTCACGTACACCAAAGAAAAGGAATACAAAGGTGGTAAGAGATTTTATTGGTAGTCCTGCTGAGGCAAGGAAGGTGACATGAGCATAAAATAAAAAAGGCTTGCATTTCATAATGGTTTGGAGGTGAATTCTTACCCTTCCTTCATGCCCCTCTGATATCAGTTAATTACCTGAGGAAGGAAGGGGCTGATGTTCTGATACATTACAAAAATAGAAATGTAATACCTAGTTTTAAGATAGGTACTCGGAACATATTAAGGGTTATGTTCAAAGCAAATAACAGCTCTGGAGTGAGAGAGAACAACGCTGACACCAAGTGGAAGAAAATGCTGCCGGCTCCATTCTCTCTTCCAGCCTTCAGATGACTGAAAATCTAAGAGCTGCAAATCTTCGGTTTAGGTGTTGTGGTAAATTTTTTAAACATCAGAGGAAGACCACACAGATCGTCTGAAAGCAGAAATCCATTATCCTAATGTGTACACTAGCTGATTAATTATAATCCTCTTCCTTGTAGCGTAGCTGATCTTAGCAAGGAAAGCAACTGGCTGCTGCTCTGAACACATGAGGTATTATTCTCCTTCACAAATTGCAGATAAAACTCCTTAATCTGTAATCTACATAAGTTCTGGGAGCCTGACTGTGGTAGGAGCTTTTGATATGCTCTGGTCACAGCAAAACTGAAAATGGGCATTCACAAACTGAGAAGTAACAAAGATGAGTCTCCACTGAGTTGGTTTCTGTACAGCATACTGTCTTCAAAACATATTTTCCAGGCCAGAAAAGGCCTGTATCAGTGACCAGTCTTAGAAGGACCTTCCCCTCTCACACACTTTATATCATTATTGAATGACAGACAGTGATCAGTGTAATCAGCTAGTGTGATTGCCTGAGCTTTGTTCTTGTATTACTGATTACAGCGAAGAATCTCAGGATTTCAGTTTGACCGGCTTCCCTCTTCCGTGCTCAAGCTGCTTGTTACAGTAAAGCACAGCTGATGGTGTGCTTCATATCACACCGAGCACACCCTCTCCTGCCAATATTCTCTCGTAGTGCAGCTTTCCCCAGACAAAAAAATTAATTATAAAAAATCTACTTATTGGGGGCAGGGAGAAGAGAAAAAGATAGCAGCAAAACCCACTAAGTCATAGAAAGGGGTTGAAGTGTGACAGCAGTGTCCTGGAGCACTTGTACAGCAAGTCAAGCGAAACCCCAGCAATGCTGGAGCAAACATTAAATCAGTGACATTCCCTCCACACCCTGTGGTTTGCTAAAAACGGAGACCAGGCAAGCTTGTAGTTTCCAAGTTACAGATTTCCAGTACAAAGGACAGTCTGCTGCAGATCACAGGCACAGCACAGAAAAAGGACCTCACTCTCTCCATACCCTATTCCCTCTACCAACAGGCAGAAAGGCTCCAGCCCTGAAGACCTGGAAGGAGTAATGAGTACTCCAGCCACATCCACTTTGGTGGGTTTAAGTCACACTTGCCTAGGATACAGCAGTTTTTATCGAATCCTTATGCCTACAGTCAGTAAAATATTCTGCAGTGTTTATCCAGAAGAAAAAAAAAATCTTTACAATCTATTGGCTACAATTTTTGTGGAGACCTAGATCCTACTTTGATCCTAAACGTATGGCACTTTTTTATCCAGTCTTCTGGTTTGGGGAGTACTCAAATACAAAATTAAAACTTAATGTTTAATAAGACCATGTTTTGCTAAATTTACAAAGGTTAGGTAAAATAGTTTTTCTATGGAATGGGAAATAACATGAAGAAGTCTTTCTATAACGTAACAGCAGCCCCTACAGAAACATTGACAAATCTCCTGGCAGTTCACATGGTGCACACAAGATTTGCTATGCTCCTAAATTTGGGAAAAATTGTTAAGAGCCACAAATAGGAATTGGAACTACATTCTACTATCCAAGAAAAAATATTTTGACAAGACAGTTTAGTCTAACTTGGAAATTTCAGTTTACTAGATCATGCGATAATGTCTGTTTGGTTGGTTGGTTGTTCATTCTGAAAGATTTCAGCTAATTCCACAAGCATTGTCATGGGATTAGCAAAGGAAAACATCAGTTAAATTATTGCTCCCCTCCAAACTGAGGACAGTCCATTTAGGAGACCACAATTCTTTTTTACGGCAACTTCAGGTGAGAGTGAGGCACCACATTTTTTTCACAGAACAGGGTTAATGCCGAAACATCCATTTCCTCTTTGGAAAAGGCTAAAAACCTGAGATTGACAAAACTCTCCAGACCACAAAAGCCTTCCCAACAAAACCATAATTTGAGTAGATAAAGTCTCCATGAAATATTTAGTTGCACTATTCCGACCAACTACAAACCACACTGCAGTTTCAGAAATTCAGTCTGAGGTGTCTGTGGTCAACCTGCAGGTCCAGGATACTGTCCAGCTCCACTTCCCCAGCCCACTGGTTCTCTGCAATCCCTTTATAACAGGGTTCCATGATTGTAGGGAGTAACTGCATGGGACCCAATCAATAGGCAGTCCCTGCAGCCTTGCTGATACACAGCGAAGGATGCATAAAAGGACAAAGGAAGAAAAGAAAACAAGAAATTAAACTTATTCCCTCAGGGTGTAGGCTTTTCTTCTAATGAACCCCATGCTTTAATGGAGGTACATGCAGTAGCTTGTGCATACCCACAAAGTCATGCTTCTGTTTGTTTGCAAGACAAAGGTAGCATGCGTAATTCAGGAAGGATTTATCTATGACTTCTGTACAAAAAGGAGATATGAAAAAACACTCTTGGACTAGATGCAAAAAAAAATCCATAGTCAACTGTTACATAGAACATAAAATTCAGAAATGATGAGGGCAAACGTCATGACAAATTGCTCTTAGCAAGGTTTGGTTCATAATTTAATGACACTATAGAAGTTAAGCTAATCTTGTACACCTCCAACACAGCTAGTGATACGCTTCAGGTTAAACACAGTTATCTAGAGAGGCCTCAGGTCAAAACAAAAACCACAGTATCTAACCTCTTTTTAAAGAATGATTTAAGCCAAACAGGAAAATCAGTTTAGTACTAGTGCAGTTTGTGAGCTAGACAGAAGGTTATAGGACAGCATTAAATGTTAGTGGACTCTCAGGTGGGGAAATTAAAATAAATGAATAAATTAAAACACCCCCAAGCCCCAAACAAACAAAACAAACAGAAGAAAACTAAAACCAACCAACCAAAAAAACTGCAGGATTTTACAGCATTCCAAATCTTTTTTAAAAAAAAAAAAAAAAAAATTTTTAAAAAAAAAAAAAAAAAAAAAAAAGTACAACATACAATGGCCAGGAAAAAGTACAAGCTAAAATATATAGTAGCTTGGATATATCTTTTAAACCACTATCTTCAGATGGTATAGGTGGCTGTGAATAGTCCACTCTGCAGCCTATTCTCAATAGTTCTGAACTGTTGAGAAACTTGCAAATTCTTCTCCCAGTCTGTCAGTCTGAATCAGCCTGCAGATACAGAGTAAGTGGGATGACTCCTGGCACTTCAAGATACTAAGAGCACTGCTCAGGAGCAATCAATCTTGCCCATCTCAGACTACAAACAACACAACTGAAGGTTAAGCCTATGTCATCTGTATGGCATGCCTGTCAGATTGGTATGGCTTTAATTTTTAAAGCTCAATTAATTAGGGTAACATATAATGTTGGGGGGGTGAGGGAGGGGAGGCACCCCAACAACAACAAAAAGCCCCACATGAGTTAAGTAGTCTAAATGCAAGTATCTGTGTAAATGCGTTAAGTTATTTCATGAGAAACAGCCAATAAAAGCAAGTTTCATTTCCAGGAAGCAACAAGGGATTTGAGCCAGGTTTGCCATTTCACTTTTTGCTTGCTTTGCTGGAACTAGAACATGCACTTTTAGTATGTTTAGTTTGTAAACCTAACTTTGATGTTTCCAGTTTAGTGGACTTTGAGCAATTGTTATATTATGAAAGATGGAGAGTACCTATCCAATGTGCTGGGTTTCCTGCCAGAAATTACAAAAACAAGATCAACCACAGAATACTGAATTCCCTTCTCACCCACAGATAGGATTTCTTTCATAAACTTACCTCAGAGCAGGAGAGTGCCTCATGGCTATGCCTTGTCTGAGGTTTTATTAAAGAACTTGAAAGGATCTTTTCAGCAGAATTCTTTCCCACATCACCACAATCCCAGACAGACTGTGACATTTTGCAGAATTACAGGGAGTGAAGTTGCTTCTAAAACAAAAGCACTGCAATAGAAAGCCAGGTTTCCTGGCTACTCTAATACCTTTCCAATTTCCTTTAGCTGCTGACACTTCTAGTTTTGCAAGCAAAAGCAGATATAATAGGATAGCTAATATTTTGATCTTGCATTTGAGTACAGGTTGCAGGAATTCTCAGAGTTGGTAGTGACATGGGACATCTTCAGAGAGTAAGGGGAGTTGGAGGCATGGGCTTTAACACTTGTCTTTGTGTGAAACGATCCTAGTTTTAGATTTGGGGCCATGTCCTGTGACGTAGCAGGATTATTTCAGAAACATCCTTGTATCAGCGTATTTTGTTCTCTGTACCTATGGCTGTACAGGATTTATTTCAAAAGAGAGGTTCCAAGGAGCATTACAGTCTCAATATTCAGTTTGGGATATATAATATGTTCTAATTACTGAATTTGACTTTGTATTACAAGTCTGGTAGTTTTCCTTAACAGAGATACTTGGAGAAAGAAGCCAGGAAATTAAAGAGTCACAAACATGAGTAGCATTATCTACAACTACATGTAATGCAAATCTCTCATAATCTTTCACCTGATCTGGCACACTGCTATCAATCTAGTCATGAACTGCCAGGATATGAGGTAACTGCATGCTGCAGTATTAAACTGTAGGTTTTGCTACAGCATTTCCTTCATGTCTTTTTCTAAAAATCAATTTCAGGTTAAGCAGCAATGATGCATCATATCACAAACTGAAAACAAAACTTATACTGACCCTCTCCCTAAACCAGCATTTGTATATCATGTTTCTTCCACCAGGAGGTTTTTGACAAAAAAAGGAATCAAAGTACTAACAATGTTTTAGAAAAGAATATGCCCAAGGAGAGGCTGAAACATACACAGTGAGATCCAGAAGGGTGAGAGGAGTTTCACCCTTCTGGTTTTGCTTTCCTGTGTCATCAATGTATAGCCAAACACACACACACAAAATAAAAAGTGCTTCACTCGAGGTAAAATCCAGTGGCTTTGATCTAACAAAGCTTGGCATTGAGATATTTAAAGTGGAACAGTTTGGGATTTTATTCTTGACCTTTTACTTCTGTACTTGCATTTTTTTTTTAAATCAGAATTTTAAACACTCATGTTTCCCCTCTGGCTTAGGCATATGATGAATATTTACATTGCTGGCAATAAGCTATAGTAATTAATTACACTATGCATAAGTAAATATATTTCCATTTGTAGGTTTCAACCCAATGAAGCACTTTTGATTACTTGCTGAGTTAATTAACGTAACTTTCTTACCTGAAGGCCATCTACTTGTCTCTCTGAGAAACAAGGGTTCAGATCAACAAAAAGCATCTCATGGTGTTGAAGCAAATACAGCAGGAGCCCATTGTAAAGCTTTTGTTCTTCACAAGCCAAGGGACTGACAGGGATTCTAAGGGAAGAGGAGATGGATTAAGTTTAGGAGCTCTCAGATCAGGGGCTAATGATGAATCACACAGCGAGCCCCTCAGTACCCAAGACAATTAAAGCAGCCAGTTGGGCAACTGGATAAAACAGAGTTCCAGCCTCATTTCCAACAAGCAACTGTTGGGACAGGGACTGGCTTAATTTGGTGGGTTCACAACACTGGGAGCCTCACAGTGATGGAGCCCCAGTTTGCTGGAACAGTTCAGAACACAATCAATCTTTGAAGCAGCACAGCAAAATAGCTGGAACCTGACAGTAACTCAGACATGAAGTTCATAAAATCAAGGATGAAGAGGACGAAAAAAGCCCTGGAAATCTGCCATCAGTCACTAGCATTGGGGGTGGAAGAGAACAGTTTTGTTCCAGCTTAGTTTATGAAGGTGAACTTTGATGGCTAGAATGTCTTATTACCAGAACTGCCTGGAGAAAAAAAAAAACCAAAACACATAAGTAAGAAGCTGTTTCAGGGTAATAATTTATAAATTCACAGAAATCAGGCACATCATGCAGTGGAACTTCTGGATGCTCCCATTAGCAGGTTTTTTGGTTGTTTTTTTCCTCTTTCTTTTCACTCCCTTTTTTTTTTTTTTTTAAATAAATAGTAGTTGAGCTTGTACTATCCACACAAGTAGACTAAGTTGGAATCATTTAATTAAAGTCAAGGGATTCTTTATAGGGGATTCTAATCTCACTCTCTGAAGGAACTATGTATTCCCCCCATGAACTATCTGGAAGCTTGGATGACATTTACATACATGCTGTCACCTTAATCCAGCTTCTCCAGCCATGCTGAACCAACTCAGTTCCACCCAGCACAATATTAATATTTAAACAAGAAATTCATAAACTCTGGAGACTACTGTGGAGACATAGACACACCAGTCTTTGTTTGCCAAATCAGTACACTCATTATTAATTTGTGATTTTAAAGTACAAATATACACACTGGGCCCAGTCCAATTGCTTTCATTCATGTTCTTCTTTTGTAAACTTACCGTTGTTTCTGTAAGAACTTGAGTTTGGGCTCCTTTTGAAAGAAGGTGGTTTAAGCAGAGTTATAGCCAGGTACAATGTAGACAGATTTACAGGATAAACTACAGTGTCATCACTTCTTTCTTTAGGGTTGGCTAACATTTCTGCTTCTTGCATTCTTATTTTTTTCAGTACAGACTCAATTTCTCCACAAAAAAAACCAAGCCTGCATGTAAAACCTGGCTGACCAAGCAACAGCCTTTCCTGCATACAACAATCCTAAGAGATTATTCATTGCTTACCCAAACGTTAACACCCTCAACTCACAGGCCATACAAGCAATCTTTTTAGTCTCTTGCCTTCTTTTTCATCTTCTTTCTTTAACTTAGACACATGTTCCCCAACCCATTCTACCAGCTGTTAACTCCTTATTAGCAAGGAGCACTCCACAAGTTGTTCATGAAAATAAACAGCTCTCGCCCTACTTATTGGGTCCCACTTTCCCTTACAGGCAGCCGACGTTTCGGGTGCCCAGTTCTCATTTAATCTTAAAACAAATCTAAGCTTTGCTCTGTGATGCGACCCTGCAGCTGACTGCAAATATCAATGTCTGCTCATCCGCAGATATTCACAGGTGGCAACAAGTGTGTCTTCCAAATATAGAAAATACATTTTTAGTTTTATCTGCAGCCACCTTCCACAATGACTTTCAATTAATCTGTAAAATAATCACTTCCTGCCTCTTCAGATACTTTTGCTGTTAGCAGAAACTATATTATCAGGCTGACACTAGGGGAACCATATTCACACACTGTTAAATCCAGGAACATGTTCCTAGGAAGAGCACAACTACTGAAGTATATTCTGCACTTCCATAAAGCCCTGTAATCAGTTGTACTGCAAATCAAACACAGGAGGACACTCACTACAAATAAGAAACAATTAAAACTTGATCATCAGGAATCAGCTACTCATTTCCTTGAGTCTAAACCTTTCAAAGTTGCTTTGCCACAAAGTGCAAGCTAGAAGATCCATACAGTCTCTTGCCTTGGCTTTGTTCAGGAGATCTGCCAAGGTTCCCTGCTGGCAGCGGCTTGCTGCAAATTTACAGAAAGAATGAGTCAAAGTAAGTAGAAGCAAACAGCTGGTTGGCTAGCATCCTTGTGCACTCGTGCAAAAATTACTTACTGAAGTTAGCAGCAGAAATCTCTTTACCAAGATGAGGCACAACAAAAGCACCCATAGAAATTTAACATCAGTTGAATCTCTGATAAAAGCAAAGCAACACATTCTCCTTGGCATTTACAGAGGCTAGCAGGACATGAAACAGCTCGCAAGAAGAGGGATGAATGGCAACAGAAATAAATAGTTCAGAGGACGAGCAGAAAGAAATCAACGAGTTGACAGAAGAGTGGAGCTTAGCAAAGTCAGTCTAGGGAGTAACCAGCCTGTTACTCAACGTAGCTACCAGTTATGTTTTTGGTTCCCTTACCTACAAGGAGGTGAGAACATGAAAGCTGCATCATGCAAATGTTAAGACTGAAGTCACAAAAGAAACAGATGCCAGGATCAAAAATCTAGAAGAAAAGCAATGTGAAAGATGACAGATAGAAAATGAAGATAGCTTAACTCAGTCTCGGGGCAAAAAATAGGATGAAGGAGGAAGGCCCGTAGAAGAAATTGGAAGGAGCTGGTTTGCAAAGGAGACTAAGGTAAAATTAAAACATTTTACTCATTTATGCTTTTTCTGAAACATACCTGCTTTTCTTATTCCCACTTGGGGTCCCACCACTCTGAACAGGGACAGGAAGCATATATACTAATAATATAACAGAATTTTTCCAATATGAAGATCATTTTAATCAAATATTCAATATAAGCAGCGTTAAAGTAAGGGGCTGCAACAGATTAAAAATAGAGAAGAGACTGCTTATATAACATTCAGTTTTCACACAAACAGTGATACTAGTTTCCTAGCATTTAAAATTCACCATAATAGTTTTCTGCAGCCCTGTAACTGGACTTCCAATAAAATACCTGTGCTAAGGCTTATATTTTTTGTGTTGCAATTACCATAGTTACTAATAGTGAAGTATATGCAGTTTAGGTTTGCAAGTTATAATGAGCAGAGAGTTTTATATTCTAATTTTGTGTCCCCAAAGCCCATATGTGTTCCATGTGGAATGAATATTCCAACTCAGTCACTTCAGTGAAACTATAAGCATGACAGGTCTCCACAAATAAAAGTGTCAACAGATTGAGACAGGTGATAATCACAGACAGAATTTACACTTGAATATAAATAGACCAAAAATTTAAAGTAAAAAGGCTTATAAACAAACTAGTTTACTTGTTTAATGTCAAAGAAGGAAGAAGTAATTGCACAAAAACACAGATTGCCAGAATACATGCAGAATGGTTTTAATACCTGCAACGTATTAGTGCCATAAGCAGAGCTGACATTACATCCAGAAGAATATTTCCAACAATTGCATGGGGTATACATTTCTGCAGATTAGATCTAGAGTTGTTTTTTCCATAACCTTCATGTTCTGACTGAACAACTATAGCAAGTACTACCCAACGTGTCTCACTTTCCAGTGAGTCTACACTCTGGCTGCCAAATGTTTCATAATGTGGCAGCTAATTGCACTAATTCTTGCTCTGAAAGACGCAAAGGGTACTCATGACTTTTTTCCCGTGTCAGCAGATATGGTTTGCCACATTGGACTACCTCGAATTTTGCCGCTCTACAGGACAATACAAATGGTTTATTCTGAATCATTCGAGGCCTCAGATCACTCAGCAGGAAGTGGAACAGCAATCTCACTGAGAGAAAATGCCAGTTGAAAGGCTCTCCTCTCCCCCCAGTTACCAAAACAGTGATTTTTCATAATCCTTGGAGGTAACTCTCCAAGAACAGCACGAGCTATACAGTTTACAAAAAGCGAGCTCCAGAATACCTGGTTTCTCTCCCAGAGCTGGTGAGATCAGAATGACTGTAAAAAGCTGGAGTTAATGTTCATAGGGCAGATAAACTTCTATTTATGGTAGCTGTGCTGTCTTGACAAGTCACTGGCAGGGAAACCTGATGCTGATCAAGGCTTCTCAGACAGGTCATTGCCACAAGCATTTAGCTTAGCACTAAGTGTTCCTCTGTCTGGTTTTTAAAGTACATGTACAGCACTAGCTGGACCATCTCCCAAAACAGAGTGGGATGCTTAAAAACTGAAACAGCTCATCAATCAATAAGGGAGCCTACTGGATTCTTATGTGTAGATACAGAAATCAGTGGGCAGACATTCAGACAATTTGGGAATGGAGATAAAGGAATAAAATAAAGTATTATTGCATGTGTGTGCATGCATGCACAGAAGCCCCATGTAATAGCGAAGGGGGCCTGATGGCAAAAAAGTGACAGTCAGAGCAGTTCGTACTAAGTTAGTGTGGGGGTCAAGGGATAGATTTTTGGTGAAGGCCTTTTGGCATCAGGCATTTACCTGTTTATGTTATAAGTATCACCACACAACTAATCCAGGCACTGGGAAGTAAACCTCATTTGCCTACACTCATTTACTAATTTTCGCACGCAGATATTAAGGAACTTGGGGTTTGGTTGCAGAACTGCTTTGTTCCCTCACGGAATATCCTCCATAGTGAAGCCTATTCTCACAGGAGTGAATGGCATAACTGCTACCACACTACATGTTGTAGATTCTTCTCTCTAGCTGTACTTTTGCTAAAGTAAGGGTCATTTTACTTATATCACCTGCAAAGGTTATATGCTGGTACATCTGGCAATAAGCCCCCAGAGCAGGTAAACAGACACAAACATTGAGACCTATGGAAACAGCAGCAAGGTTTAAGAGCGCAGTTCCCCAAAACAAAGCCTGTCATTGATTTCCAATATGCTTGGTACCAATTTTGCTGAATATATCTTTTTAATAACTTACTTGGCTTGCCATACAAAAAAAGTGAAAAATAAAAAGGCCTCTTTGACTGCATAGAAAATACTAATTGTTAACATGCACATTTTGCAAAGCAGCATTGGCTTATAGTTCACATTAAGCTGGAATGTCTATGATCCACTAAAACAAAGGTTTACAAATTGTAAGACAGGTATAAACATTTTAACATCCTCTAGTGTCAACATGAAGGACAGAATAAAGAAATAAATTCTTCTAGCTTCACTGGAAAATCCTCCATTATCACATCACTCTAGGCTGTTCCTTCTCACCACCTTGACTTGCATGACATATGCCCTCCCACCTTTCTTTTTCAGCATCCAGTTACATGTCCGCTCACCATCATGCCAAACATACCTTCTCTAGCTTCAGCCAAGCACTCACTGCTTGCAAGCTCAGCTGGCCTCTGCTCAGATGTCAACTTGCATTTTAGTGGCAAGGGCAGAATAAGTCACTTCTCTTTCTTGATGGAAGAGATTCCTTTCTCTGATATCAAATGCCATTACAAGGTCAAAAGTCGACCTTAGCTTTTCAGAATCAAGGCTAACAACTAAGTAGCCTCCACAGGCAGCACTTAGCTTAGTTAAGAAGAGGAGTAGTTCTCATTAAGCAGCACTCCATCCCTCATGCCTCTTCTCTTCAGATGGTTTCAGATGGTTTCTTACTTGAGGCTGGACCTGTACAGTCAGTGCTTAACTGTATGAAGTTGGTCAGCCAGCTCAGAATCTGTCACATCTGTACTAACGTACTGTATAAGCATTTAACTTTCAAAATGCTCCACTTACTGTTGGACTTGAAGTTATGACAGAAAGCCTCATTGTAAAGTGTGATCTAGTAGTACTATTTAAGGTAGCTAAATAGAGAGTACTCACTTGAACAGAGCAGGTCCAAACACAATGGCTAGGTTTTCCAGAGTCATGAAATTCACTGCACTGTATGTTGCTACCTTTAACAGGAAAGCAGACAGGAACTGAAGAAGGTTTTGATGGGCTTTGGGCAGGCAGCTAAGCAATTGTCTCAGGTTCTCTATGCATTCTGTTGTGTGGATTTTGTGCTCTGCGGGGAAAAAAAAAAAAAAGTTATGACATAGATATTCCTAATAATAACACAATTTCATCATAGATGTTATTATAGATCCGAGAGAGAGGGAAGGTTTTAAAATACATTAGAGCAAAGTAACGAATAAATATGTCCTAAACAAAGAATTTGTACACTAAACTTTGACAAAAATTTTCACATATTAATATTTAAATACCATGGATTTTCCAGATATTGAGTTTTATATACACTGTTTCTGCTATTCTTCCTATTATGACAGAATCATCTAGCACTTGCTGCTTTTTTAATAGAATTGCAGACAGTACTCATGTACCTGAATCCTTAAAGCTGCCTTTAAAGATGCTACAAGATTGTCAGCCTTGGTTGTCCCCAGAGGCTTTACACATGCTGTAGGATTCTCATTAAGAGGAATAAGAAATTGTACCCTTTCAGCCCCACATCATCTTCATTTCCTGACTAATTGGTAGCTCTCGGTCCCAAAACATTTTTGCTCTATAAATATGCAACTGTAGTTACACAAGAGATGCTTAAAAACCTAAATTGGGGATACTTAGCATTTTCTTGGTTCTCATTCTTCAAAGAAGAGTTACAAGGCAGAAAATGGGTTCACAAACAACTCTATCTGATCAGCATTTCAGAATTAGCATGATAAAGTTTATTGGAACTGAGATGACAGTACTGCTCAATAACTGGCAGTTGATGCTTAAACTTGCCATAGATCACCAGGACACATCTGCGCAGCTTTGACATTGTGAATAGCAAATCATGCCCTAAAGGGCAATTTAGCCCTAAAAAATACATTTCATAAAGGACAAGACCCATGATGCTCAACCTATTAGTGAAAGATATGAAAAAGGGGATGGAGAGGGAAAAAAATATTTTAAAAAGTAATAATAATAATGAAAAAAAACAACAGCAAGACTGTTCAGGGTAGTCAAAACAAGGTGCATACAAAAAACTGTAGCTCTTTCAGCACAGACTTTCATAGTTCATGAAAATGACTCCTTTCTCTTTTTTCCTTTTTTTTTTTTGTAAATACATACATAACTTGGCACTTAGCAGATGAAGTTTGAACAAAAGCAACCTGCAATCTAACCCACAAAGACCACTTATTTGTATGCAAACACCTGAATTGGTTATCACTCAAAATCACTGGGCAGAATCATCTGAATGCATTAGCTCAGCCATTACAGACATGAATAGGGAACTAGACGGTGTATTGCTGTAGGTACTCATCTTGGCTTTGCATTTTGAATACTTCATGCTGCTCCACACACTGCTGTCCAAGAAGACTACAAGAAAACTAGTATAAAGCACTAAACAGGAACAAGGATGTACAAAAAGGCTCCTGTACAAGGGAAGGGTAAATAGAGAAAGAGGCTTCAGCTTGGGAAAGAGAGAAATGAGCCAGTGGCCATATAAAGGCACAAGCAGCATTATGACAGTGGTTAGATTAAAAAGAAAAATGTTATCTCAGTAATGAGTAAGGTATCCAATTTAAAAAGGAAGCATGCAAAAGAGGTACTTTCTCAAAGAATACAGGATTGGATTGCAGAATGTCTTGCCACCGGATGTTGGGGAGTCCAAAAGCCTTACTGAACTCAAAAAAAGGACTATAGACAAGTTCATGGAAATCTGGTGCATCAAAAGCAATTAAACATCAGTCTCTGGTTAAGGAAACTTAAATCCTGGCTTATAGGAAGGTGCAATGAACACATTATCTGTCACTGTCAGAGAAAGCTTGGAAGGTGCCCGTTCTGTACCTTGTAAAGTTTTTAGCAAGCCAGAACAGATGTTGTCTGGAAAAACAGCCACTGGCAGTTCTTTCAGAAAGAGTTTCAGGAGACTGGCCACAGAATCAACATCTCCATCATTAACAAGGTCTACTTTTTCTCCTTGATTGTATTTCTGCTTCAGTTTCTTGATTTTATTTACGGAGCCACTGATGCGAAATATACCGACACGCTCCAGACCTGTTTAAGAAGAAATATGAAACAGTAAGCAATGGTTGCATTACCATACCTGCGTGATGAGAACTGGATCTCAAAAAGCAAGAGCTCCTCTAAGAAAGCGTAATAATTGTAAAAACAGACTTTTCAGTAGTTACAGCTGAAAAGTACAGCTTAAACAAAGAATAACAGTTTTCAGAGAGCAAACAGCGAAAACATGAACTTACCAAATACTTCTAGGTACTCCACCATCTGTGTCACAAGAAAAGGAACTCCACATTGCGTTGCATCCTGTATGAGGGTTTCCAGAGGAACACCAAATGTGCTTCTTTCTCTGCTGAACTGCGGATCTGGTGAGACTTTATTTGTTGTGTGCCTGACTTGAATAGAAGATAATGATTTCTGGGGAATAAAAACAGGCAAGTGATAAGCAGAAGCTGGTTTTTGTTATTTTAACGTCCAAGGGTCTACATCTTAGGTAAAATTATTGTCCTCATCATAGCATCTTAGTACAGATTCTACTTCTACTGCATGTTCTTAAAATACTAATACCATTCTTCTTCTGCAGAGCTGAGACAAGACCTGTGATGAGGTAAATCCTAAAACCCATTTACACCTACATTCAAAGAAAATAGGTCTCCAGGTTAAGGCGGATGCCCTGTTTAGAACAGGGATGGGTCGCTAAACCCCTTCCTCACGAAGGGCCCCAACAGTCAGGAAAAAGGCTGACCGAGCGGTGGTGCACAGCCTTCTAACCCCATGAAATTTGTGAATTTCTACCCAATTTATGAAGATAAAAAAATGCAAGATTCATGGAGGAGCCAGAAGAGGAATTTAAGCAGCAGCCATGGCACGAGCCTGGTAAAGGGTTCCCATCTGCTCACCTGGTAATTCCAAATTTCTTACCCCAATAACCAATGCAAAAACATATGTAAGAAACCATGAACAACCTGAGCTTGGGAGCTGCTTTTTCATCTTGTTAGGATGGAGAGCCTGCCCAGTAAGACGGCTGAAAGGTACATGGGATATCATGCTGGGTGCCTGCGCCCAGGGTCTACAGCGGGGCTGAGGGGTCTCTGTGAGGAGAGGGCAGGGCTGCCCCGGGCCGGGCACGGCCAGTTCCGGCCGGTTCCAGCCGGTTCCACAGCCTGGCCCCCTGGGTCCCTCAGCCCCACGAGTGGGACCTCAGGGGGATGTATTTAACAAAGGGGGAAACGCTACCTGGCCACGAGGAGCCCTTGCCCCTTTTTCCTCTTTCCCTCCTCTTCTACCCCCCTGTTTGCCTTACAAGCAGGCGACATTACCCACTGTGCTACATTTTGTCCTCATTTTCCTGTCAGGCAGGCTCCGCTTGCAGTCACGAAGAAGAGGACCCATTTCCACCACGCAATGAGAACAGAAGTCCAAACCGGGAACACCTGGATTTACCAATTCCGCATCAGGAATATTTAAACAGTATTTGCATTTCATTTTAAAGGGGGATTTTAATTTTTCGCAGCATTATCCCAAGACATTCTAAAACCAACCTCTTCTTAAATGTTTTTATTCCTATGTATTCACAAGGAAAAAAGGAAAGAGTTTCCTACAGATTTGTAGCTGAACCGCTACGGAAAAGCTGTTTTTTGGCTCATAAAGCTCACGCCTTCACTAAAGCCGCAAGCCAGAGCTCGAGGAGGTCAAGTCCAGCCGTGCTGCCATGGTGAACACACACAAACACACGCTCAAACATCTAGACCCCATTTCACTCTTTCGCTACATAAGCAAGCTTAGAACATGATGTTAATGCTAAAGCGTTAATAATTAACCTAAAAGGAACCAATATCAGCATGTACCAAACGTATTTTACAGCATTTTTATATAAAAGCAGCAAGGACTTAAAAAAAAAGCCTCTATGATATATTACTCTAAATACATCCTCTTTCCTTCTTCAGATGCAGCAGTTGGGTTGGGGGAGGAAGCACAGCCTTCTCAGAAAGAAGAAAAGATGTAAGAAAGGACTCAAGAAGCCAGATTTAAGCTTACTTACACAAATGGAAAGGGAGGTGCTTGCTCCCATATTAGGCTGCAGGAGAGTGTCAGTATTTCAGCTGTGCTGCTCAGAAGACATCACCACCTTTCATTCCCCTCACAAATCCATGCAGGCCAGCGAAAGCTAACTGCAGCCATTGGGCTGTTCCTCTGTAATTAACTTATCGTAGCATAATTGCTCGGCATCATCTTAATCAGTAGTTTTACCCCAGATTTTGTCGAAGGTAGAAATTAAGCGCTAGTAGAAGTGGACTCCTTGTAGCCAACACTTGCCTCCGGAGGCACAAGCCGAGGGACGTGTTGCCATCAGGAGATGTTTCCATGGCACCTAACACACACAATGGCACAGCTTCCTGAAGCATGCTGATTGTGTGCTTGATATTTACTTTTGAATGGGTTCTTTCCAAGCAGGTTTGCAGATATTCCTACTACCTGCTGTCCATTCTGCCTGCTAGCAGCAGTAAGTAAAATATTTTGAGGTGGCCCGCAGTGTATACATATTCTAGATGCATGTTTATATAACACCTACACAATCATTCTGGTAAACATACAAGTAAGGATCCATCCAGCCTTTGAAATATGGAAGATGTAGATGTTGTTAAGCCCAACATCTTCTATTATAATTCTTTCACATACAAAGCCTCTCCTAGGAAATAAGCCAGAATGAAGCAAGTAATGTTGCAGTTAAATCTAATTGGGGGAGATTCTTAATACAAATTTGGTAGGTACATACAAAACAAAACCAAAACACAGAAGGCAAAAAAAAAACCAAACCAAACAGGCACCGAGTCAGACCCCCTTGGTGGAGTACTAGAAAAGCTGGAGTTACTCTGTCAACACACTGGACTGCTGTTTCAGCATAGATGGTATAGAGGATTCCCTCTTCCTTACTAGAGGGAACACCGCTTAAAAAATAGTGCAGATTTTTAGCTCACTTACCTCTCCACAAGATCCCACAATGAGGTCTAGAAATGCTATGGTTTAAGTCTTTCTTGCCCTCTAATTTGAGGCTTTCCTGCCCACCTGGCATGAGAACAGACCTCTCTCATTAGGGCACGTCAACACCCACCACCCAGGTGCAGCCAGGACTTAGCTAAATCCCTAGTGAGTAGGGTTCGTGTCTGGACAAAAATTCCTCCCTGCCACCTGTGCTGGCTCCAGGACTGTGTTTTCCAGCCCTCAGAAAATTATGCATTTACCCTCCTGTGCACCAGAAGCGGATGGCTGATTTAGCCGCCCCAAGGGGCATTTAATCCCTTTCTCCACAGCGCACGGGCCATTCCCACAGCACAGCTAGCTCTCCCCAAGTCCATTTTGGCCAACAGCATGTAAAGCTCAGCCCCCCCCTCAACACCATTGCTCCCCACAGCCCCCTCACCTGCTCTGCCCATGGGCTGAACTGGGGGCAGATGCCATCTTGCCCAGCCTCCCCCAAGACAGCAAGAGAGGAGACCGCCACCACCACCACCCCACAGCTACCTGCTGATGCCTGCCCACCCCCCCAGGCAGGGGTAGCCTGGCCTCATCACTGCAGACAGTGCTCCACGGTGGAGCCCATCACCACAGCTGTGGCTGCTTGAGGGGCCCTGTCCCTACCCTGACCCCTCCAGCACTGCTGCCCTGCCACATTAACCACTTCACAGCTAACCTGTTCGAAGCTCTTGGGCCCCCAGGCAGTGCCGAGGCTGATGGTGCTGTCCTCCCCAACACTGCTTCATATAAAAGTGACAGCTAAAAAAGCACTCAGACCCACCAGCACCCCAGCTAACCATGCTCGTGGGCTGGCAGCAGTTCGCTCTCCGCAGAGAAACATGTCACAAAAAAGACCTGTGGAAAAAAAATCCAAAAATTAGAAAATAAATAATCAACAACTAACTCTTTCCTCCCCACCCCACAGCACATTTCCACCCTCCATGTTACCAGATGTCATAGGAATGATCCTGCCGACATGTCACTTGCCCCTGCTTCAGCTGAACATGTAAACTCTAGGCAAGTACCTCTTAAAGCAACAAATTCTCTGCCTGAGCAGCAAGCAAGCACAATGTTTTTTTCTGTTGGATCATCACAGGGCAAACCAGGCAGCAGTGACTGCAATCAGCCTCTTGGTCTCTACTGCTCTTCTAACGGCAATTACTGAAAAATTTGTTTTCAAGACCTGCCTGCAAAATTCAGCAAGGCTTATAGAAAATGAAGACATTTCAGTTCCCCAGAAAGCCTGCAACAGCTAGAGGGCACACGAGGCTTGCTGGAGAGGTGGTCCTGCAAACCTCACTTCAGGCATAGCAAGGAGCCCCAAGCCCTGGACAGGATTTTCCTTTGTACGAAGTAACACAGTTCAGAGGGATGATTTCTCCTCGCCTTGCTGTTGTACAAAAAGCAGAAGGCCGCAGGCAGCACAAATTAAGCATATAACTGCTCATACTGTGTAGCTGCAATTCAAACTCTTCCTTCACAACCTCTGGATCAAAGTCAGTCCCTGCGGGACATCAGCTATACGAATAGGATGTGTGGTACTTTGAGCAGCCACCCTGACTTCAAGGGCCGCGTCTAAATTAAAACCAAAACTTTTGGTCTCCCAACACCCTGCCACCCAGGGGAAGGCTTGTGAGTAAAGGCAGTGCCTCGGCCTGGGCAGCGAGAGGGGCTGGGGGAGCGTTGGGGGTTGCTTTTGTACTCTCCTCACTGGGGGCATGGCCTCCAGCTACTGAAAGGGCTGCTTTTGAGGGTTGCTGATGTCTCAAAAAGACAGAGGAAGAATAAACATGAAAGGAAAACAGAAAAGTTCCGTTTTCTTCCTTAAAAACCAAGGGTTTTTACAGAAGCATTAGGAACAACAGGATCCCTGTGAGAGAGGGCAGAGGTAAATCCCCTGTCAGCAGCAGTAAAAAACAACAGCGGCAAGAAAAATAATTAACCGAGGCTTCATGGTTCATTTCAGTTTTCCTTCAAAGCTGCAAGCAGCCTGTTCTGCTAACCTAGTGATCTGTGTCTCCGCTTCTGCAGTCTCCAAGCATCCAGCCAAATAGGAAAGAAAGCCCTTCTTGGTGGGCAAGAGCCGAGCAGCCGGAGCGGGTGCCCTGCGGCGGGGATGTGGCGTGGGCAGGCCTGCCGTGCCGCTTTCCCTGCCGTGGCCCAGATCCAGCTGGAGAGGCTGCGGTAGCTCTGGGTTAGGAGTAAACACTGGGGAAAGCAGCCCCGCTGATGCCGGCTGCAGCCTTTGAGCAGTGGATGCTCAGGAACAGAGTAGAACCGTGGGGTTCATAAACAAACACATAAAACATGACCTGAAGCAAAGAAATTCAATCCAATTGCAACTGCTAGCCAACCCCTCCGTGACATGATCCTCATTACCCAGGGACAACTTCAAAAGCAACATTTCAAGGATATGTGGGCATACAATGCTGATTAAAAAATCAGTACTATATGTTTTTCATTTAAAGCACTGTCCACCATAAATGCTGTGCTTCAGTCACACTGCTTGTCTTCTGGTATCTAATGTTATCCTAAAACGGAATTTGTGATGCCTTGATTTTAATTGTGTGGATGCCTTGATGTATGTAGAGCGTTTAGGTCTTTTTTCTTGTTTTTTTCAAGTGGATAACTGCAGAGAAGAAAAACCCTTCCAGTGTGTCAGAAGGTCAGAGAACACCATAAGTACAAATTAATAAGCTTATGAAAACATCATTAAATTTGTCTCATCTGTAGTAAACACTCCAGCCCTCTGCGATTGCTCTGCAGGAAAATTATGAACTGACTGTGTTGAATCCAGCACACTGGACATTACAAGCTCACATAATCAACCTCCAGGTAATTTCAGCTGCCTTAAAAAACTTTATTCCCATATATTAAAATAAATGCCAGCCTGGTGGAGGAGAAGGCCATGGGGTAGCACCCCACAGGACCTCACAGCTAATGGTGTTGCTTTTTGCAGCTTGCCAAGAGGCACATCAGCACATGTGCCGCAGCCAGCCAGTCAGCACCCCACGGCTGCGAGACCCACGGCGTAGTACACTGTCTCTTGCCCACCCCAGCACTGGGGCCTGCGGACAACATGGGGTAAAAAGGGCCAGACAGACCCTGTGGGTGCTGAGGGAAGAGGAGAAGGCACTGTGCGATGAGAGAGTGTAAGAAGCTGATGTTGTAGTAGGGGATGTAGGACTCCAATGCACTGTTTAGAACTGTTTTGAAAAGCACTCTGCTTTTTGTTTTGGGTGGGGAGCTCAGAGAAAAGTCACTGGCATAAGTAGGAAAACTATTGCTTTGACTTTGCAATTTATATGACTTTTTAAAAACAGGATAAAACACCACGACAGGCCCATGAACCCATGCCAAGTGAGTGTATGCTTACCTCTTACATTTCAGAGCTGACAGCTTCAGCAAGTAGGACTGGAAAAGCTAAAAAGCCCTAACAATTTGTCTGAACAGAAGGAAAACAGAAAAATTACATTGTCTACTCCTTGGCTCAAAATGCTAAAAACTGTCCCATTCAGGAATGTATTTTTTCCTTTCTCTATGTAATCTTTTGGGAACAGCATATTCATTTGCTAAATGCACTATGATGCATCAGTTGCACCATCTCAGCCTTGACAACCCTTGTGCGCTTACCCCATAAAAGCGTCCCTGAATTATCACAAAAAACAGTCAGGGCCAGATCCACACAGATGAGTTTCCATCAGACAAACCTGTCTTACTGGCTTTTGAAGCAGGTTTTCATTGCCACCCTCGACACACAGCATTTGTGGTTTTTATTCCAATCCATTATGAGCCACTTTAAATGAAAAATGAGTAAGTTCTGAAAAATTGCACATTTTAAAGTATATGGAGCTGGTAGGGAAACTGTAGTGAGTCTCAAACAAAAGGGAAAAATGGAAATATGAGCTACAAGCAAGACAGAAGTACAGACACGGAAAAATGCATCTCGTATTAAGTAATCACTGGCAAGAAATGAAGCATGAAAAAATGGTATTTCTATTTTAATTGCTACTGTATCAATATACATTTTCCTACATCTTAGCTGCTAAACGCCATAGTAAAGACTTATAGGATGGTTGCCACATATCCCTCATCACACGATTTTGACTGCCAACTATGTCTACTCACCAAGCTAAATTACCAGAAAGGCAGAGTTGCTGTCCTGACAAGAAAGCAGCTCTCCCCTGCTGCTACATGCATTGCTTTTCACTGCGCTTATGGAGAGAGTACACAGGCCACAGTCCCTGCTGCCAGGCAAGCTCTTGTCAGCTGCCAGCAGCGTCCCCTCTGACTTTGTTTTATTTCTGCTCACAGCTGATCGGGCGGTCTCCTCGGGATGTGGATGCCCAGGGGCAAAGATGGGTATGTCTCCACAGCCAGCGCCAGGCAGGCGCAAGGGAGCTGCCCCCTTCTTCATCAGCCAGGCACACATAAGCCCGGTGCTGTGCCTGAGCAAATATCTCCTGAGTCACGGCAAGGCTTTTTGTTACTGTAGACGCAGCACTACATTAACCCACCTGGCAAGCTTGGAGTTGCTTCCCTCTATCTGCACCCATCTCTGGCAAGGGATGTGTTGGTGTCCTGCGGTGGCTCAGCAGAGCCTATTTCCAGGCAGCTGAATTACAGGCATGTGGAGAACTGCCCAGCAAAACAGTGGGAGGCACATGTTCGGACTGCTTGCTTGCCTTTTTTTTTTTTTTTTTTCTTTTTTTTCCCAGCCTATTAAACTCTCTAGCATCATTTTTCTTTTAAAGGCTTCAGAAAAGCATGCAGAAGGCAGTTTTGCAGAACTGAAAGTAACTGGCAAGTGACAGGTCAATAACTGTCAATACTCTTCTCCTTTGGGAATGAAATGTCATGAAGGTTGAATTGGAGCCTGCCTCTCTCTGCTTCCTGTCTTGAGTTTCATTTTCTTCCTCTAATCTCCACCTGGCACCTAAACCTCTTAATTTTCTTGATGCTGTTCCAGGGAAAACAAGTCAGCATTCAAAATTCAGTATTGCTTCATTATCTAAAGGCACTATCTTGCTGTTGCTGCTAAAGAGCAGAACATCAGCAGAACCAGCTGTGGGCTGAAAACTGTTGTAATAAAGCAAGTAAAGCTCTTTTTCAGGCCTCAAAAATTATTTAAGACCCATTTCAGTCTACATCATGAAGTTCAAATGACACATGAATAAGGCTGATAACTGAACTCTCTATTCAGGGAATTAATTGAGAGAAAGTAAATCCCAAACTGACACATAGGGTAATTTTGAGAGGAAAAATATATCCAGAGCAGCAGGAGGTATAGTTGTACTCAGTAAAGGCTCTGTCTGGTAAAAATACTAAGCACAGGCATAAGGGCTATTCTGCAACTAGACAGTCTGACCACTGTTCCTTATTTGAGTTCATATGCCAGTGTATACAGCATCGCTTACTGGAAAAAACACAGAAAGAAATATATCATGGGAACAAAAACTATCCTCCCTCCCCAGAGTTTTATCATCCCTGCCAGAAAGGCAAATATTCAATCTGCTTCTTGGTGCAGTTTGCACAAAAAAAAGGAAGTCATGGGAATAGCAGTTTGGGCTGAAAACTTATAAGAGAAGAGCATTTATTCTTCTTTCCACGCAGATTTCCTTGCCATTTGCTGGTGGTTGCTTCATCTCACTTTCTTCAGTCTGAAGGAGAAAGATCAGAAAAATCCTCTGTTCACATCTCTTAAGCAGCACCTTCTCCCCTTGAAAGTGCGTTACAGCACTATAACTTAGTGTTTTTAACATTGCAATTGCACTGGAGTGCAGACTGGCTCAAAAAGTCTTTGGCCTCTGCTGCAGGTATTTTCATACATGGTTAAGTACACCTGGATTTTCTGCTGAGGCGCTACAGCAATAGCTAAGCAACACAACGCAGTTGATTGACTGGCAATTACTGAACGTGCATTTAAATGTAATCAGGAAGTAATAACTAACTAAGGAGAATTTTTTTTCAGTTTGGCTGATCCCAGGTTTATTTCTCCAAGAAATAGGAAGCTGAAAAGCAAAACACAAAGCCACACAAAATTTTTGTAATCATAGTTTGTTCCCTATCTGCTCATTTTCATGGGGATTTTGAATTGTGGGACTAGTTTTAGCAAAAGCCACAAGTACCAGGCCAGTTTCTGCAGCCCCAATCATCCTCCCAGGAAGACACATCTCCCATGAGGCTCCATCCACGAGCTGGTACTGGTTTCTGAGAGCTTCCCACAGTTGACAGGATACTTAACTTCCAGCTTCAGCTCTAGGCAGCTCATGGCCTATGAATCTGCAGCTGAAGCAATTATCTCTGGCACCATACATGGCCATTTTGCATAAATAATACAGTTCCAACACAGTATTACCTCTTTGAAGAAATCTTTGAAGAGCTGTAAAGAAACAAAATATTATTAGTCCTTCTGCCTCTAGCTTTTACAGCACCTGTGGTGGGGATAAAAAAAAAAAAAAGGAGGAACATGGTAAGTGGAAGCTTCAGCATCCTTTTGCACCATAGACACTGCCCTAACCCATGTAAAAGGTAGGCAGAGGCAGGTTTTTATTTGTATTTCTCCAATGGCGTAAAATTTCAATACCTTTGGTCCTTACTGATTGAACATTATTTCAAATTAGTTGCTTCTGTCTATTATGTTCAATTAAGTCTGCCTTCTGCAGTCTTGTGATACTACTCCTAGAGCAAAATTAGAGAAAACTCAAAAAAGTTGGAAGACCCTCAAAAGGGAGATCTTCCCTCCAGAGAAATTGAAATGGCATCAGCACTCCATCAAATTTTTCAGTTCCAGGCAAGATGATGTAACCCTGTTTTCAGTATTTCAGTCTGTCATACGCAAATTCAAGTCTCCTGTTTTCCTGAAGCAATAAGGTAAATGGTGTGCTCGGTAGGAATTCCCTCTTCCTCATCTCTCCCTCCCAGGAATGTTTTTGGTAGCCAAAAGGGTCATCCACACACCCAAAACAGTGACTACTTAATTGTTATCTATAATTGGTACCGTACCTGGGGAGATACCAGATTGTCAAGCCCAGTCTCGTAAATGTAATTTTTTGTTCCTTACTCCCTGACAGCACCTCCAGATAACCCTGTTTTATTGGAAGCACATATTAATTAATTAAAGAATTCTTATGAACCCTTGCATGACCTCATACACAGTATTTATTGTAATTCAAGGCACACCGGGTGATTTCAGTTATCCTGATCTGCAAAGACAGTCCCCTAAGTAATGCCAAGCAAGGAGACAGCCACTCTAACCCAGGGACATTTTAATTAAACAGCAAAGTAATTTGATTCTAACAGAAGACAGTATGACCTAATACAACTTGATATGCACGTCATATATCAAATTTTAAAGTTATAACCACAAGAAACCTACACAATCTAGATATGATCTGTAAATGTAGAGCTGGTCAGAGCACTGGCCATTTACAGAACAGGGGAGTAGGTATTCATCTTGTTACTCAGCAACATCTAGTCATTGCTGTTAATCACTGAAAACATGTTTACTTTTCAGCATGAGCTGAGACACTAGGAAAGAAGGAAAGAGAGTTTAGTTGGATGATTTTCAGTCTGCAATGAGAGAAATGGGGAAAATAAACATTAATTTGAACTAAAAGAAAATGTTTTTGCAAGTTTAACTATGACTGAGTAAGATTAAGCTTGAAGCCAAAGGCAGCTGCGAACAACGTTTGCTGCAATCTTACCGCACAGGGGCACAACCACACGGGCAGCTTACAAAGGAATTGCTCCAAGCTCCTTCCCACCCATGCGCTGCAGTGCACGACGGCATGTTGTGCTAGCAGTTACCGGTGAGCCCGCACTGCAAAAACAAGCTGATCTCAGTTAGAAAAAAAAAAAAAGCATTTCCAGAGGTTCCCTGAGTGCATTTACAACACAGCACCCACAATGATGCACTGTTGGATGCCTTCAGCAAGCACTTCCACTGGCAGAAAACACAACTTTAAACTATGGCCTGGAAAACTCGCTGTACTTAATCCCTCTGCAGCAGCACTGAGGCTCAGCAAGTAACAGGAGCAGGGATGCTCCCTTGAAGACTCCTGAGGTAGGTGTTTGATGACGGAACATCGCATGATACTCCTTGTTGCACACTAAGTGAGGAGACTGGAGGTACCCAAGTATTAGATCTCACACTCCAGGCATGTGACTCTTCTACCTCTCACCTTACGCTAGCTCATAAAACTGCAGCGCACACAGCACAAAAGCTGCACCTGACACAGGAGACCTAAAGAGAAGAAAGCACAGCAGTGAGACCCTGGAGCCAAAAGATTTGTCCTGTCTTCACTCTTCATTATCGCACATGCACAAGACTCCCATTCCTCATTAAGTCTTGAGCATCTGCAGGCAGAGAAGTTGAGAGATCTGCACTCATACCAGTCATAGTTTATTCTGTTTCTATAGCTCTGGCCAAGAATTTCAGCAAGTTGCTCATTTCAGACATCTTGGCCTCTAGGTTCTGGCAACATGAAATGATTTGAGGGCTAATAAAGTCAATTTGGACTGATATGATTATTTAATACTAATGAGAAAAACTCAAGCAAACAAATACTCCGTACATTGAATAAAGATAGCTAAAGCTGACTAACAGTGTTGTTGCAAAAAACTATGGACAAACTAAAGAAAAATAACATAAGAAGCTGTTGCAGAAAGTGTGAGGCCTTACAATGAGGACATAAAAGAAAGGAGTCAAGCCTTCCCCACAGAGCCATGAAGGGGACAAAACCCCAGAAACAGACCAGCTATTTAGAGAAATTTGAAATCACTATGTCATGGCAGCAGGGTTAAACTAGATGATCTTTAAAGGTCCCTCCCAACTCAAATCATTCTATGACTCAATAATTTAGTTCCTGCACAAAATCCTTACATGATATAGCATGGTACAAAATGAGTATGCGTATTGGTTTCTGAGGAGACTTTTCAATTGTTTAAAAGCCATCATTTAAAAGCACAAATATCTTTCTTTCCCAAAAAAATGTAAAAAGCAAAATGGATTTTGGTAAACAGAGAGCACACTGACGTGACTCTAAAGACTATTTCTTGTAAGAAGACTGACAAGTCTTTAACTTGGCTCTTCAGCATAATTGAGTCTACAGCAAAACATCACTGAAATAAGTCCTTTGAACCAGAGGAATTCTATTTCATAGGAGAAAGCAGCTTTTGCCACTCACTTTGACACACCTGTCCAATTTCTTTATCTTTTATCATTTTGCCATTTTTAATCTGACCACTATCATGCTCAGCCCAACATATTCACCACATATATATGTGAAAGGCCTTAAGTAAAATACCTTTCCAATAAAGAAATACCTTAGTGTCAGTTTAACACTATGCAAATCTCTCAATTTTTATAGCATGTGATCTGTAGCCCTTACTCAGCATATTGTTCAACATCAGTAAGTGATGCAGGAATCCAGTATCAGCATGATGTAGACAAGTTAACAGCTACCAAAGGAATGTAATGGAGTTCTGCAGCTAACCATAAAGACCATCAGTTGAACAAGGCACAGAACAGACTTTAAATCTAATAAAACTTAGCAGTTTCATTTGTCTTGTGTTTTGGTAACTACAATAAATTTTCTTAAGATCTACAAATAAGAAGATAAATGTTCTATTCGTGACTGGCTCCACAGTAACCAATTAATTTATGCAATAAGCAATAACTTTTTCTTCTACAATAAAGAGTAATTATTTAAGCATCTCATTCCTTCTGTTCCAGATCAGTTTGTCAGGGACTACAAAACTCAAGAGGATGCTCAATTTAGTTCTACATGGCAGAACTGTGTACCTACCTAACTCTGCCACCCTGTCAATGCCGATGACCTGCTTTTCAAGCAAATGAGACACAGATAATCACGTTGTACCTCTCCTGCCAGCTTCCAAAAAACCATTTGAACCTAGGGACCGATTTGAATGAAGCATGCCAGACAGAAGAAGGAAAGGCTCTCAGATAATACTCAAGTTGCAGCATCTCTGGAATTATCTTCTTGGAAAGGAACCCTGCAAAACTAGACAAGTAAAAAGCAAAAAAACGAAACATTAAATCTTAGGTCTTGTTTATCGATTCAAGTCAAGATTAGTATGGTCACAGTGTTCAACTAACTGTCTAGGACAAGGAGTCCTAACAGATATTGCCTGCAGTGGCAATACAAAATTCTTCAACAGCCAAGGCTCTTTCCTCACTGATGGGTAGGGTTACATCAGGAAACTATCACAGGTCACCAATCATATTTCCAAACATATCAAGCTGCCTAATAATAGACTTCATTTCCATTGCAAAAGTGTGCTACATATTGCCCAATCATTAATTCCAGCTGAATTTTTTCAAACAGACTGACAACTAATTTAACATCAGTTTCATATTTAAAGTACTCAGAACGTATTGTTGGCAGGAAGTGAGAGACTTTAAAAGATACTAATCTGAAGGCACACATACCGTGATTATATCCAGTACATCACTGCAGTTTCTTTAAGATGTGTAAAACATGGTACTACTTTTATATGCGTGCGGTGAAATCTAACTACAGCTGCCATACAGCACATAAAACGGGTGCAAATCCACATCAGATACTCAGGGCTCCAATTTGGAACTGGAGTTGCATTTAGCCTATACTGAATACTCAATATTTTTTCCACAGGCATTGAATAAGCAATCCAGGAAAAAAACCACACAGTAGTTACACCCAGCTGACAAATGGAGGAAAAAAATAAAAATACAATCTAACTGCCTGCATCTTTATTTTTGTCAAGTTTTAATAAAACTTACATAAGTGAATCCCAGACAGTCAGCAAAAACTGTCTGAAGCCAAGCTGGATTTCCCTACCTAGGACCAGAAGAGGGAAAATTACTTGTACTTAATGTCTGCCCCACTTAGAGGGTACATCGCTCTTGCTTAATGAGGTGTGCAAACACGGTAACTCTGTGCACAGCAACTTGACAATAAAGGTTGCTCATTATATGCCTGTTTTTTACCTTAAGGATTATTTATGAGCCAGAATCACAGCAGACCTTTGAGGCACATAGTACTGCTGAGAAATATTTGGGCATTTCCAGGCAACCATACAGGATGTATCTCAGGACTACGAACTCCTACTTCACCCAAGGCTTCTCAACATGCTCCACTCAACTTTAAACCCACAGCAAGAAGCCAAAGCATGCAGCACATGCCACAGGTGGATAGGAGATTTCTGTGGCCCCTGTGCAGGAGCAACCAGCCACATCTTTGGCGCGGGAGCAGCTATGGAAGCAAAAGCTGTTGCACAGGGCACGCAGGGCAGTGCAGCGCTAGCTGAGTCATCCTGCCTTCACTGTAGCACCTGGCCAGCTCAGGAAAGACTTCAACCTCAGAGAGCAATCCCCCCCATCATGCCAGCCTTGGGGCTTGGGTAAAACAAAAGCAAAAAGCCAACACACACACAGCTAGCCTGCAGCTAGAGAGTATCCAGGCAGTGGATTTCAGGGGCTCTCTCTTCATCGGCCTGTTTGGTATTGAAATGTTGCAACTCTTTGCACCTCAGCTTCCCCCGTACCTCTTTTGTTATCCCTCTCCCGTGCTTCTTCTTGCTCCCTGTTACTAGCTTTCCTCCTTGCTATGCCCATTCCAAAAATGACAGCAAAGATGACACTGCTGTCATATTTTTCCTTTTTTCATCAGGTCGATCTTGTTGAAAGCTCTACTGCTAAGCTCTCTACAGCAGGTTCAACCTACTAAACTGTAGTTGTGCAACAAGAGGTGCCCCCATTACTGCCAGACTGCGGTGACTTGCCTAGGAACACTCACCTGTGGGCTTCTGTGAGCACATCTCCAATTTCGATCTAAAGATTATGAACTTGCATAACCAAGTCAGCATTTCTTTTCATGGTTTCAACAATCATATTTATTCCTTGGTTTAAAAAGTTTTGGTTCAACAGTTTTATAAACAGACATCACAAAATGTGCAATATTTATAAACATAGTTCTTAGTTGCAGTGGTAGTAAGAATCTTTACTTTCATCATAAAGTTCACTTCAGTTATGCAACACAAGGTTGGTTTTGCTCCCCCTCTTCTCCCTCCCCTAGTTGGCACTTCATTGTAAATTGGAGAAACTTTAAAAATACAAAAAGTTAATCTAAGCACAATGTTATAAGCACCTTGCCATGGTATTACATTCTCATAAGGCAAATTTTTGTTTTGTAAAGTCTGATTGTGCAACTCAGAGACCTATAAAAGGTGACAGAAATGCCAGTCTTCTCCTATAAAGAACAGGTCTTCATTTTTGCTTCAAAATTTCCACCCCTCCACATCACCCCCCTTAAAAAAAAAAAAAGTACAGCTGATAATACAGCAGAACATACCCCTTACAGGGTAAAAGGAAATTACAGTAGACAAAGGCTGAAAACACAGTGCATAGTAGACAAAATAAGACTGTTCTTAAAAACAAAATAAAAAAGAAATAAAAGAAGAAAAAGGAACTGAACAACAAGCAACAATGGAATTTTTCTAGTGGAAGAGGATTTTGGGGCTTCATAAATAAGTGGAAAATTACTAAAATACTTTGCTATATAATATAAAAAAGCACAAAGTGTTTTCCAGTTGTCACCTAAGCACTAGATGCAACTTTGTAGGAGTAAGTATTTGGAGGCAGCTTTGAACTCTGATTGGTACAGGCATTCCAGCAGGGTAATGCTGCCAACAGCAGAAGAAATCCACCCAGTAAGACACAAAAGCCACTGAAATAGAATGCAGTGTCATACTCCTGCGTCCAGTCGTAAAACCAACCTGAGAGTGAAAATAAGAGGAAGTGCATCAGTGAGGAGTTAAATGTAACACAGCACTGTAAATTAGAAAAACATCATAAAAAACCACAAACAAACAAACAAAAAAAACCCCACCAAAAAAAAAGGGCCAAATCTAAAATGCAGTTTGACCACTTGGACATGAAACGTGCTTTCCATCAGACCCAAAACCAGAACACAATCAGCTTGGCCAGCTCAAGCAAAACAGGCTTTAATTTGTGTTGAAGATTTTGATTTCATCTTTCCATTGTTATTAGGACCAACTAGAACTACTTGCATGCTAATGAATTCTGTCTGGTCCTGACAAGCTCATGTTCATTTTATAGTATCTACCTTGACCTTACCTACAATTGGTGGTCCGAGGCTATTTCCAAGTCCAGCAAAGAACATCAATATCCCATATGCATGAGTCAGTTTCTCAATTCCCACAGTCTTTGTTGTTACATATGGAAAAATCGACCAGTTCCCAGTCAGAAAACCCAAAATCCCAGAAAGCATCGCTAATGTAAGGTAACTTTTGGCAAATGGAATTGCAAACAAGGCCACTCCTGTCATTAGTAAGGTAGTTACGTATAGATATAAAGTGTTAACCCACTCGAAATCTGCCAGTGTTCCTAAAGTAAGTTTGCCAACAGCAGTCATAATGCCTATAATGGAAATAAGGGGCATACGATAGTCATCTTCATTAATGTTTGCACTTCTTGCTACGTCTTCCATGAGCAGAGAAGGAGGAAACACACCAATATCAAAGAGCAAGATGGCAACAAAGAGAGCTGCAAATACTTTGTTCTTAAAAAGAACCATGGTTTCCTCCCAGTAGTTCAAATAGAGCTGCCACTTCCTTTTGGCGAGTTGCTTGCAGAAGTTTGTCTGTTCTACAACTTTCTTTTTATAAGTGTCTTTCTCATTTACATTTATTGAGCTTAATACATTCTTATTTAAAATGCTATCCTGTTTGTAATCAGGCATATTGTTTGCACATTTTTCATCAACATAGCCTTTTTCAAGGATGCTTATGTTTTCTTCAACAGTCTTTTCTTTTTCATGGTAAACAAAATATTGATCTGGGACTTTGTCTACACATGTTTTTTCTGGTGGAGGGGAATAAGATGACTCCAATGGTCTCATTAGGCTACCACATGCTAATATATTTAGAGACAGTGCGCCAACTATTAGCAGACAACCATCCAGTCCATATAGATCAATAAGCTCTCTCTGCAATGCTGCGTATATAAAGAGTCCAACGCTTGAGCCTATAAAAGAAAAATGAGATCAGTTTAAACTGAAGAATTGAGAACATTCTTCAACACTAACAAACTTCTACATTTCAGCAGCTACAAATATACCATCACAGCAGTGGTAAGTCATTTGTGCTTCTCTCTCCCTAGTCTAATGAACTGACAAGTTATCATCCCTCTTGAAGTTACAGCTTCTTTATTGAGTATCCACAAAATAGAAAGCTTTTCAAAATATCTGAACAGTTTATGATGATTAACACTAGCAGACACTTTAGAAACAAGTAGGATCAATACTATATCTGATGAAAAACATCAAGGAACTATTAAGCCATCCTTCTGCCATGCACTTACATACATGTATCCCTTCAGGTACCATTTTGAGTTAGCACAGTTAGAATTTCACACATCAACATTTTCCCCTTTCTCCTCCTCGCCGCCACCTTCCTCCTCTAAGGCAGGAACAGACCAGGGGTTCACCAAGAGCCCTCCTAGAAACAGCCCTTGACTGCTCGGTGTTTAACGAGGGGGGCTCACATGGTGTGAGTTTACTCCAAAGGCATTTCTGAAACTCTGCAGGGCCAAACATGCATTTGAGAAATTTGGATATTCAGAAGAAAACACAGAGGAGTAAGCAATTACTATGAACACAAGCACTTTATGCAATCCCACCAATTTAAAGAAAAAGCTCTCGGTTGAAGTGAGTCCACTCACAAATACAGAGCATTGTTTTTTCAAGTCAATTTAAAGACAAACTTTAAATTAAAATGATTTGCTGAAGACTGTCTCTAGGTTATATTAAAGCCATTTATAGACTTTAGTGCTAAACACAGGAAAAAAAATTATAAAATTCAGACTTGTTTTGTTTTCCAGGTACTAAAATTAACCAGGGCTCAATAAGATCAGGCCTTAAGGCAAACTACCTGGAACCCCAACAAAAGCCACTGAAAATTATTCCAAGGAACATTTTGGCAGAAGTTCCCCTTTATTCCACTGGTGTGGATCTCGCATTAATATCTCACAACACTGACTGTACTGACCAGGCCTCTCCTCACTAACAGCTACTCGAGAAAACAGATCAGAGGAGACGCTCCATAAAACACAGAAAGCAAGGCATGGGACAACAGCCACCTTTAGCAGTTCCTACTTGGTCCATTAATTTAGCAATTCCTCTTGGTGTAAAAGACAACATCCCACAACCTAAAGACCCAGAGAGAGGATGAGAAAGACTGCTCAGCATCCTTCAAAGAATTTTCCTTGTATTATCCAGAGGTTCATTTTTTCTAGGATCCTTTTAATATACATGGACAAAAAGCTGGGATGAGCTTTTGGAAGATTTCAGAATTTAGTCTACTTTTAGATTGGAAAGGAAAAAATATTAAAAATCTAAGCCCAAACTTCAACTACTCCTTTAAAGGTACAGCTAATGTGAGGTTATGGTGATCCAGCATTTATATCCTGCTTCTCCAATCTCTTTCTCACCTCTGATCTTGTATAAGAAAGAAGAGGGAGAAGAGAGCCCTAGGGAAAGTTTCCCCTCTTATTACCCATGGCATACAGCCCAAGCTACTCATGAGTCTGCCTCCATTTTAGTGAATATCCTTTTCTCATCTATATGGATAATCCATACCATACACCTGCAAGTGTAGTTACTATTTCACATGAAGCCTGATTTTATCTGTTCATTGCTACTGATGTTTTGACTTAAAAGGTACTTCAGGAAGTAACTGAGAAAAATATAATCTCCTGGTTTTTATTGCCAGGGTAATGGTAGCTGTATCAGATTTTAAAAGTTAGAAAGAATGACAATTAAAAGCCATACCTGTTGAAATCAGACCAAGTGCAAGGCCTCTGCGTTTGTCAAAATAGTGGCAAGTGATGGTAACTGTTGCGGTATACAAAAGACCACATCCAAGCCCTCAAGAAAAAGAGTTAAAAATAACGCGTGCAACATACTCTGGGAAATGAATGCCCCTTTTTATTTCCCAGATAATACAGTAGTGTACCCTGGGCACAGAGGTACCTTTTAACTCTGGCTCAGCACCAGCCAGACTGGCCTGACACTGACAGGGCCATGAGGCTGCCTGCGCGTCCCACCTCCCTCTCCCCTGACCAGCCCTGGCTGCAGAGCCCGTGTGGATCAGGCTGGGTTTGAGGAGTTCACCAGCTCAGGCTCCATGCTACGTGAAAGGGTTACATGTTTTTCAGCGCAGGGGCCGGTCCCAGAAAAAAGCAGAGCTGCATCCGCACGGCACTGTGCCCCAGGCAGCACGCTGCTGGGTCCCTGCGAGGTGCCTGGATTCCTGACACAGTTAATTTGATAAACCACCCACAGCAGCCCTCTGCAGCACAGAAGGGCAGGTGACCACCTGCTAGGAGGAACAGCACTTTCCTGCCTCTAGCACAGCATTTTAGGTTCAGTCCAGTTATGTGGAGAACATCATCGCTCCCTAATGATCCCTTATTTATCAAATTAGAATGAGTACGTGACAAAATTCCAGAAGAGATGTTATTCCTTTAAGATGGGCACTTCACACCTGCAGAAGACCTGCTTGATTCCACCCCTTAGGTAAAACCTCAGCTTCTCCATCTCCAACGATCACATCAATGGAGGACAAACTGTTTTCAAGCCCGGATGAACATACACATTGCTTTTATCTTTCACTACATGGTAATGGTGTGCCTGTGCAACACCCTCCCCGCCCCACAGTAAAGTATTCCTTGATAAATCAAGTCCCAGACTACCACTGCCACTGTGAATCAGTTTCCCACTTCAGATTCATAAGCCAAGACTCAAAATAATAAAAATTAAGTCTCTGTATGAAGGGAAGGTGTATCTTACCAACAACAATCCCATATGAAATATATAGAAAGTATATGTTAGGTGCAAAACTGCTCATCATGAGGCCCCCGGCCACCATAAAGCCACTGAAGATTGCTACTGGTCTTGCTCCGAAAGATGATACACATATACTGCAGACAGGACCTAGAGGAAAAGCAGGAAAAACATTCCTAGTAAATATCAGCACTAGGAAGAATTTCTAAAAAATACCAATCTATGGAAATGTTTCTTACAATAATTATTTAAATATATAATTATATTAAACAGCAATTCAGAGTACTAATTTTTACAGGATTCTTTAAAAGGGTCAGTTACAAAAACATACAAGATCAGGCTTGCAAGGTTTTTCCTCAAGGAGAAGCTGACATCTAGACCACAAAATGGTACCAGGGCTGAGAAGAGGAGAGCAAGCAAAACCTTCTTTAAACATAGGATGATACATATACGGTATTTTTTGACAGAGATCAGAAACTGTGTTTCAGAAAGACAGTTATCTGTATTCACCTTAATGTAAGATGAGATATATAAAACTGAAATGGAAAATAGTAACTTCTGATCATAATCATGGTAAGAATGCCACCTGGTGCTTACATAGAGGAAATATCGGCTGATATACCAGATAAAGACACACACTACGCTTCCCTGATTTCTAGGGAATTAAATACCTGCTAGTCAGTATTTTACCAAATAACTGTTTACTACCTATCTTGGTTTCTACTGTAAAACTATGGAAAATAAAAGCATTTAATAAGAATGCCCAGAGCAACTTTCATGAAGTTCGGGAGAGGTTTCTCCCTCTCTTCACCCCCCCAATATTTCTTGGTTGGTTAGTTCTTCAAAACAAGAACAAAGTGCAGGCAACATTTGTACTCTGCCTCTACTCAGCCAGTTCCTCTTTCACAGAAGTTGTAGAACAAGCACTTATTTTCAGTTGTGTGACCTGGAATACACCTTTTAGTCTGAAGTAGCATGCAAGCTTGGTGCCCTGCATAAATAAGCAACCAGCAAGGGACTTGGCTTGCAAAAGACAATCTGAAACAATCTGAAACCCTGCAGTTCCAAACATTCATACATAGACTTATATACTGGCCCCAAGATCCTAAACTCAGCAACTCTGAGATTAGAAGTTAGATACACATATGAATGACACTATTTAAAAACCAACCCCCCCCCTTTGTATCTCATTCACAGTGATACAAAACACTCCATGGCCGATACAATCTGCAAAAGCAGTAACTTTGGAGTCTGCCATTTGTTAAGGTTGGTCTTCCCTGACTCGCACATAACTGAGATTCCCAGCAGATGGGAGGTGAGCCCAGAGAGGTGATACGAGGTGAACAACAGTCGGAGCTGAGGACGGTGCTTGCCTAGGTTTGCAGACAGGAGCCAGCAGCTGGGAATGTAGGCAAGGTTTTCGTGTGGTTACCAGCCATGGGACAAGCAGTTCTGGCAGGCAGGAGCACAGATTTGTTAGCAGGTGAAACGATCCTCAAAGGCAAGGCAGGTCAGAACTTTTGCCCTATGTAAGAGCTATCTGCCTAAGGAACATAAAGGGAAGCAAGTCTGAATTGGGGCTTATCCAGGCAAAGAGTCAAAGAAGAATCGAGAAAAATCTTCTGGGGAAGTAGGGTTTATTTGGATTTTGCAAATGAGGAAAAAGGAAGATGCAAGCACTTGCTGCCTCTCAAGAGTCAGCACGCTGTGGGAATGAAAGCCAGCCAGAATAACTTGGGCAGAGTAACTTGCTGAGAACAAAAGCTGAGAGTGTTAGATTGCTGCTGATTCTTAGAATTAATAACTAGAACTGGCAAATTAAGATTGGTATGTTTCCTAAAACCACAGGATTTAAAAATAAACAAAGGATTGAATCTGTATTACATAAAAAATTCTTCTACACTAAAAAGAACATTAGGTAGTGATAACATAATTCAATTAAGCAGAGGAATTTGCACTCCTTCTATTCTTTATTTCTAACCCACTACCTTGCTAAAACAAACAGTATTCCCCTTCCACCTCCTCTCTGTATTTCAACACAGTTACTTTCAGGTCTCTGTCCAGCCTGGGGTGGTGGTACTGGTACAGACTGCACTGATGGCTACTAGAGGATCTGAGGTGAAGCTGGACCCTCTGACCCCAAGCCAGAACAAGGGAGACACAGAGCTGAAAAACATGTCTTCATAATCTGACAAGGACACTCTCCTCTGGAACACCATCAAAAGCACCTCTGACAGGGTCCAAGGAGATGCTTTTCCAGCTTCTCCCATGTAAAAAAAATAATCCCAAAGGAGAACAGAAAGTACAAAGAGATCTTTTTGCTCTGACATGGAAAACAACCTGCACAAAACTGAAGAACCTGCTCCAATAAGCTCAGTATTAACGTGTCATCTCACACAGCAAGCGATCTGGCAGCTCAGCAATGGCCCTGTTTATAAGAAGGAGTGCCAGTATAAGTATTAAAATAGTTATTATAGGTCTCTGGGATGAGAAGAAAAACAGCTCCATCTTCCCCTTCACACTAGGCCCTACTTTCACACTCCCCTCATCATACTGCTAGAAAATAAAAGTCACAAAAGAAAACCCCCATGACAGCCAGCATCTTTGTTCTTTTCCCTGCCTCCTCGCATTCCTTCTCTTTCTCTGTTTCCCAAAGAGCTGGCATTTTTTTTCCACCAGGCACAGTACCTTTGGTTATTACCATGGTATTTGCACAGGAGTTCACTGTACACAAACATGTTATTCTCTACAAGTAATTCAAGCACAATGGGTTCAAGGCAGTTAATTCTAGACAAACATCCAACTTTCCCAGAGTGGGACTGAGACTTGCTCTGTGAACTCCTGCCCTGTGGATTTTGTTCAAAGTGGACATTCTAAAGAATGTAGGAGTCTATGTACAGCCGCATAGGAAACAGCTCTTCAGGCAGCATAAGGGTTTTCATTAGCTGACTCTCTTTCAGAAAGATCCTTCCACTGATAATGTATTTCTCACTGTAACGTGAACAACATAAAAATAAAACCCAGTGGCAATCCTCAATAGTAAGCATGGAAAATGGCTTTTAAGCCAGCATTTTGTTCAGTTTGCCAAGCAGCTCCAGGGGTTAGCACTGGTATTAGAATAACATTTGAAGACATTGATAAATATGTACCTCTTTTACAGATAAAATCCCTGGGGCTTTTTTCCTTCCAAATGATGTATCCTAAAATTAGACCAAACTCTTGCAAAAAAAAGATACCAGCCCAGTTTATAGGAATGACACCTGATTCTAGGAAGAAAGACTTAGAAGCCAGCACAAGGACAGCCACCGCTCTTCTGCACATGACCTGTCAAGGCTCAGCAGTCAGTAATACAATTATCAGGCTCTGCAGGGGAGCAGTCAAGAAGATCCCTAGACAAAATGGGAAGAAGCAGCAGAGAGAAGGTGGGCTCTCACAGCAGATCTTCATGCAGAGAGACCAAAGAGGAAGAACTCCTAGGAGGAATCGTTTGTACATTTATATTTTCATTAAGATTTTATTGAATAAAAGACTTCACACTCAGTGAGATCCAGCTGTGAGTGAGTCCATCCTGAGATGTGAAAACAAGCCATCTGCTGCTCACACAGGAACTTTATAACTACGACAATCTTCTGAGCTCCTGACAAGTACAAAGTTGTTTTGTTTGACGGACATCAAGAACTAACACTCTCTTCCTCAATCTTCTCACATGAAGCGAAAAATTCTGCAAACTAACAAACCCTTCCTCCACTCGCTCATTTCGAGGGTCCTCCCTCCTTCACCTCATACACAGATAAAACCTTTTGCTAAACAAACAATACTGGACAACTGAGTTATTTTTCTTATCGCCTGCATTAATCTGTCTCACCTTACTTGTTGGTATCTGCCCGAACCTGTTGAAACTGTAGAGTAGAAGCAATGCTCATGGACTGTACGTAAAATCCACTGGACAGAACACAAGAATATTTTTTGCCTATCAAATGCATTGCTAAAACCTGGCCATAATAAATATAATATTCTCCAAATGTTTGTACTTTGGATAAGAATACAGATCAGAAAAAGCCTTTTTACGCTGGACAGCAACCCACTCCCAACTGGTTGAAAAGACTGCTCCTTTCTGATAAAGTTATTAAATGAACTGGGCTCCTCTTCAGACAAATCTTAGGGACACCCTCTCCCCTCCCCACAAACTATGTAAAGCTGCCCTAATTTACAGCAGGGGTTATCTATGTGCAAGGTTTTTGTCCAAAAACATGTAGATGCATCAAAGGTTTTTTTAGGGTTGTAAAAATATTGCTTGAAAACACAAAATTAAGCTCTTTAAACATTTAAAACTGAATGCCTCAGACCAGCAGAAACACCTCATTAATTTCTCAAGACATGCCTTTCAAGGAAGAATCTTCCCTTTGTTCTTTCTCCATTAATAAAATGGAGTGGGAATGGGAGACACGTTGCTGGTGTCTCCTGCTATGCCAAATACTGTGAAGTCAACTCTTACTACAAACAGCTGCGGTGCCAATTACAGGCTCCAAGGTCTTTGTCTGTTTTGCTTTTAACAAGTGTAACATGGATCAAATTTAATTTCAGGCTCCAAATGGATGTAAAATTAAGAACACTTGGTGCAGGAGAAGCACACGACCTTCAACAATGTAATAAATACCCTCTTCTGGCCTGTTTTAGTAGGGGAAACATGCTAAGCTCTTTCAACTTCTTCCTGTGCAACAAGCCCTACATCATCCATGGAGCCATGTGCTGCGTCTACCTAATATTATAGAGGAGGTCTCACCACCGCCCTGTACAATTTCACTGATGCTTTTCTTTCACTGTTTTAGGCACATTTCTTCCAATACACTGTAAGGTCGCATCACAGAAAGGTGTAACTCAAGTCATCCTGCAAGGAAGAGATCAACCGGGTCCCTGTCCCATTCCGTTTTCCAGCTGATGAGCTGAATGGTCCAGCTCAGGGGTGAACACTGGCCTTAGCAATGCTGTCTGTGCTGCAAGCACGAGGAGAGAAATCAAACACCAGGCGGCTAGGAAATTCATCTCAATAAACAAGGTGCTGTACTGGGTTTCTATGTCTCGAGTCTAAGTTTAGCTCTCACACAAGATAGAAGTAAACATTGTGGAAAGGACACCAATACAGCAAATGCGAAAGGACTCACCAGCATCAGCTACTTCAAAAAATAATTAAGACTACATGTACAGAGGGACAGGGAGAAGACAACCTTTTTCTGTGCTAGCTGGCATACATATGAGGACATTTTCTTCTTTTTGGTGAAATTACAGCACTAATATAGCAAAGTCACTGGGCATACCTTCCACTGTTACAGAAGCTAGCTAATGTGATTTCCAGTGCTACCAATGAGAAAAGTCTTCCTTAAGAAAATGGACACTAACTTATTTCCTGTATGTAGGTGCAAACCTACCATAACTGCCATTCTTTTTCCAGTCTGATATCTACAGCTTCAGAAAGGTGATGTTAAGTTGGAGAGGGCTCACAGAAGAGTCTTAATGGCTGCCCAGAAGAGTCTTAATGGCTCTCCAGAAGAGCCTTAATTAAAAGAGTGGAAGTCTCTTGTGTCGATGGCAAGAAGACTGTATCAAGGTACAGGCTTAAAAGAAAATTTAGAAGTAATTTAACTGCAGTCTCTAGACATATACCACACTAAATCAGGGGCACTTCAAAATATACCACTTAAAGATCAGCTGAACACTAAAACTAAGCAACTTGTATCATAAGCTTACATACTTTTAAGGAGGGAATTAACTACTGAGAAAACTTATAAGAGGGGGAGAATGCACTAAACAAGCACATTCTAAATCAAATGAGAATTACAGTATTTTCTGCATCCAACATGGATTGCTTTAAGAGTACCAGTACTTGAAAATATGATTTTGGATAACTAGATCAGAGAGTGGAAACTGAAATAAAGAAGGAGAAAGGAAAGAACAACAAATACTAGAAGAGTCAAGGTAGGAACAGTAAAAGGCAAGGGGACTACCAGAAGGCTTTGGGGTAAAGCTTTCCTGTTACTAGCATTCAACACATGCAATATTGCTGCTGAAATCAGCTTGCTTGGGGAGATTGTTAAGTTACTAAGTTACAGATAGTATCTTTTCACATACATGAAAACATGCTAATCTAGAAAAATTCAATTAGCCTGATCATCTACTTAACATAGGCTTCAACACACAATGGTTCCACCTGGCCTATAATACTGGAACCTGCAATAGCAGAAATAAGAACAGAAGCAAGTTCTCTTTTCCTATATTCATGACAAGGGCCTAACTTTGCAATGTGTTGTATCAATGGTTTTGCATTGAAAACATATATATTCTTCACACTGGTGACTGGGTCTGAAAAAGGCCTGCTATGAAAACTGCATGAAAAACTGTACCTTGTCAAGAGCATTCTAGTTTTAGGTAGAGTTTACAATACTTAAGTGTCCTTCAACAAGTTTACTTTAAGTAGAGTTATCATTAAGGTCGGATCCCAGCTTGATAAGACAGTGGGATCTTCCATTTCAGGTAAAGCAGGGAACATATATTTTGTTTTCAGTCAACTCTGATAACATCAATGCAATTAAAAAGCCCTCACTGTACTTTTCTTTAAGGCATTAAAAACAGGAATGATTATTAAGCTTCCAAATCCCAAACTAAAAGAGTAAAAGTATACTGACAGACAACATTCCTCCTAACCTGTCAAAATTTCAAGTAATTTAATCATTCATACCAAAATCAATCACAATAGCGGCCTTTATTTGTATTATTCAGTCACAGAAGTTTCTATTTGCTACAAAGCACACTACCGACAACTGCTCACAGTGGCAAGACAGAGGGCACTAAGAAATCTGGAAACTAGTGTGGTGTTGACATACAAGAAAGGGGGCTAAGGCTTTTGTCAGAGGCGTGAGCCAGAGACTTCTGGTCTCCAGGGAAAGGGTTTTTCTTCACCCCTTCTCTTGCAATCCCCTTCTGCCTAGTTTTTCTTCAGTAGCTATCTTGTTTATCCTTCTTCCCCTCCCCGCTTCATTCTCTCACCCAAGTTTATTTAGTTCTTGATCCATTAATAACAGGAGTTAATACCCTTAAAACAGGAAAATAAAGAAGTATGATGGAAGAACAGTCTACAGTCCTTTGCCCACTTACCCCGGGACTGAATATAATCTTCTTGTGGTCAGTGATCCACCTGCCTTTGCCCACTTTTATTCTGCCTAGAGATATAAAACCCTAACACCAGTGTGACACCAGTTTTGGCCAGTTACAGCATCAAACAAACCAGTGGTCTCTATTCAGCTCTGTGTTGCTCTTGGAACATCAACTTTCTTTCAAGGAGATTTCCTCACAATCCTCAGCTGCATTTTGTCCATTAAGCTACATAATTGCTTTTCCCATAGCAATTGCTCTGCTGACAGGCAAGTTTTTCCAGATTCAGCAAAAAAATAGTAGTTCCCATGGTGAATCTTTGAAAAGCAGAAGTTAGTGATATTACCAGGTACAATACGCATGCTCAATATTAAAACAACAACAACAGAATGGACCTGTGGACTTTCAAAGTGGTGTTTTATTTCCCTAAAACCCTGCTGTTACTCTCCAAGTGACAATGTCTTACTAAAGAAAAGCTTCCAGTAAGTTGTTTTATTTAATGCCACTATTATCCATAACTTTCCAGGCTTCAAAGGGATTTTTTTCTGAAACGAACAGTAGAAAAGAGCCCTCACCCACCCTAACTGGTGGGTTTACTTCTAGAGCTGAAAAAATTAGTAACTGGTTTATTAATTGACTTTTTTTTTTCTTAAAGCACTTGAAGCATTTCAGACTGTTCACTCTGATTTGAAAGATTCTAATGCAAATGTTAGTCTTAAAGCCTCATTTAAAAAAAAAAATCCCATCAATAAAATTATCATTCAGTTTCCCAGAGTTTGTTTTTTCTATTTTATTCAAATACAATAATTTTGAATTTTCTAAGGGTAATATTTTTATTGCTGTTTTACCATTGTATTGCTTTGGTTTATGTATAGTGGAACTATAAATGTAATCTTCTCACCCGTCCTGACCTAAAACAAAAATGCAGCATCTTCACTCTATCATTCGCAGCTGTCTTTAAAACAATTCTGAAAGCACACACAGATTAAAGCATCTATTACAAAGAAATATTTCAATTTTAGATAGGTACTGTTTCTACACTTACTGGCAAGCAATCCGATTCCATTTGCTAGTGATCCAACCCAAGCAGTCTTGCCTTTCCCTTCTCCAAAAGCATCCAGCCATTCTAAATACAAGACTCCCACGGCCAGCGGTGATCCGTAACACAAGAACTGAGTAAAGAAGGAAACGACAACAATCACCCAGCCCCAGCCACCATCTGGTGGTTTCCGAAATACCATCTTGTCAGATGAGTGCAGATGTACAGGCGGAACCTGTGTAAACAAAAGCCAAACAGAACAGAGCATTAGAAATGTATTAGCAAACCTAGGTCACTCACAAGTGAGCTGTACAGAGAAGTACACGTCCAAAAAGAGACTTATTTCAACCATCCTTCAAGAAATATACGCAACACAGCTTACAGGCAATGAAAATTAGTTACCATTTGGTACTTTTACCTCTTTTGCATAACACAGGAACAGTATACAAAGTATTAATAAGTGATACATATATCAGTACTGTATTCAGAAAGGGGGAACTTTTCATTTTCCAAGTGTTAAACAGTCTTTGTGAAGACCTCAGGCATTAGTATCTGCCACAGTTCAATGACAGAACCGCATGGCCACCTGCTCAAATATCCTGAGTGAAGCATATAGGCTTGAAGGACAAGAAAAGCTACAAGTATAAAACAATCCCAATAAATAATTTAGGATTTAAAAAAAAAATCACAAATATAAAAATATTAGTTCAGGGTCAAAAAAAACCAAAACAAAAAACACCAAAACCCAACCAAAAACCAAACCAAATCTCTACTTAGTTGTAATCTCAGCATGGTGCCTTGCAGTTTATAGCAAGGTGTTTGCCACCAGATAGCGTACTCTGGGAGGGGCAGGCCAAGAGGAAGACTGACATTCTGGAAACAGTAACAGTTCAGTACTCTGTCAACAAGGTGACGTGTAGCGGAGCGATGCATCCAAAAATCAGTTTCTACCTATTAGTAAGTGAAGTGAGTTCTAAAACCGTGTACAGGTGTGGCTTGTATGCCAAGACAGGACAGTATTAAACAGGCACACAAAAATCTCCTATAACACTCCTATTACAGTGTCTGCCCTCTGCGCAGTTTGCACAGATCACCCTTTCCCGAACTGGCAATCGCTTCTTGGACTCCGTAAGTACCACCTTACTCCTTTGCATGGCGAGATCCATCGCCTATGCATCTATGGCTTTAAATAACTTGCTGTCCTCACACCTTCTCAAGACTAGTTTGTGAATGTAGGGACCGATACCTCTAAAATCTAGCAAAGAATTTGGAGGTTTTCCAGGCTAAATTGCTTTGGAGTTTGGATGACTCCAGTGATGTTGTAAGTCCCTGTGCACACAACTAACCTGCCCTCCCTCTCTACAGGGAGCAATCTGCTGAAGGCATGATCACAAAACCCATGTTCTGTTCCTGGCTCTGTCACTAGCCAGACGTGTGATTCTCAACAATTTTATTTCCTTTGCCCTGTAAGATAGAAACAGATAAGTTCTTACCCTGTTATCTTCATGAAATATTCTCAAGGACCATCTTCACACTGCAGCTTATGCATTAAGACTGCTGCAGTAACAGTTCTGCTCTGGGAGACCCCCAAGAGGCAAAGCAGAAGAATAAACACGTCGCACTGCCTTTTTGACTTACAACCCAGAGGACATGGAAAAAAAATTACTGCTGTATGAAAGCAATGGTGTAAACAAGTAGACAATAACAGAACTTCTGTTCAAGCTCCTTGTACTCTTTGCTTAGGCAATTTTTAAGAATTTGCATGGAAAATTTACAAAAAAAGCTACAGCGTAAGATTTTCAGGAATAATTACTACAGAGACATGAAAAAGGCCAGTTCTAGTTTACAGACGCACTGAAATGTTACTTTGAGGGTAGATACTTACAGATGATGGCAAAAAAGTCCTTCAGCTTCCTAGAAATGTAACTTCACGTGGCGACTCTACCTGGAGAAAAAGAGCAGCAAAGCAAGTTTTCAGCTGAAGTATCACTGCAACAGGGAGCACAACTCTGAAAAACTGGTGTCTTCCCATTAAATTTCTTCTTTTTAATATCTTTTCAAAGGAACTTCAGAAGTAATCAAGTTATCTCAGTGGAGAAATACTGGTCCCCCCTCAATTAATTAACAGCTGACAGCAGCCTTGAGCTCCAAAATAACAAAAACATTGTCTACTAATGTAAAATAAACTTTGACGTTCTAGGTCCTTTAGGAGTGATTTACAGTTTTAACATACTGACAGTCCTTCAAGATACAATATTTCCAGTTACAAATGTTACAAAGTTATATATTTCAGTTAAAAATGTAAGCTCCAATTTATTTCCTCAAATGTCTGGTCAGTGTCCCTTGATGATTTGGACGAGGGGATTGAGTGCCCCTCAGCAAGTTTGCAGACGACACCAAGTTGGGAGGCAGGGTTGATCTGCTGGAGGGTAGGACGGCTCTACAGAGAGATGTGGACAGGCTGGATCGATGGGCTGAGGCCAATTGTATGAAGTTCAACAAGGCCAAGTGCCGGGTCCTGCACTTGGGTCACAGCAACCCCGCGCAGCCCTACAGGCTTGGGGAAGAGTGGCTGGAAAGCTGCCCGGCAGAGAAAGACCTGGGGGTGCTGGTTGACAGTGGCTGAATATGAGCCAGCAGTGGGCCCAGGTGGCCAAGAAGGCCAAGGGCATCCTGGCCTGTATCAGAAATAGCGTGGCCAGCAGGAGCAGGGAGGTGGTTGTTCCCCTGTACTGGGCACTGGTGAGGCCGCACCTCGAGTCCTGTGTTCAGTTTTGGGCCCCTCGCTACAGGGAAGACATGGAGGTGCTGGAGCGTGTCCAGAGAAGGGCAACCAAGTTGGTGAGGGGCCTGGAGCACAAGTCTTATGAGGAGCGGCTGAGGGAACTGGGGCTGTTTAGTCTGGAGAAGAGGAGGCTGAGGGGAGACCTTATCGCTCTCTACAACTACCTGAAGGGGGTTGTAGTGAGGTGGGTGCTGGTCTCTTCTGTCAGGTGGCTGGAGATGGGACGAGAGGAAATGGCCTCAAGTTGTGGCAGGGGAGCTTTAGGTTGGATATTGGGAAAAATTTCTTTACTGAAAGGGTTGTCAGACATTGGAACAGGCTCCCCAGGGAAGTGGTTGAGTCACCATCCCTGGAGGTATTCAAAAAGCAGATAGACGAGGCACTTCAGGACATGGTTTAGTGGGCATGGTTGATGGTTGGACTCGGTGATCTTGAAGGTCTTTTCCAACCTAAATGATTCTATGATTACATGAGATGCAAAGGTGACAGCTGGGACAGACAGAAATCATGCCATACCGTAAGGTATCAAAGCATTAAAAAGCTGCTTATAGGTACTTTCCTACAACAATAACCTTTATATGAAAGGGGATCCCTGTATTTCTTCGCAAAATATTTAAACTGTTTGTATGCAGTCACCAAAAGAGCTGACATATGCATCTCTCCCTCCCATTAAATAAGTATCACTTGGCTTGTTTTGTCCCTGACTGGAGTAAAAATGGTAGAAATAAGTAACAGCTTCAAGAAAAGACACTTCCACTGAGACAAAGCAAGGAAGTTTTCAGAAAACCACTAAAATAATGGAAATAGTGAATAATCCCAACTCATATTTGTTTAAAAAGTAATCTTTAGAAAATGAACATATTTTAGCAGTGATATTGATTTCCACTATATTGATGCCCTAAAATTTGGCACAGAGACAACTCTTGAGTTCAGTTCTGCTATTCTAAACATTTGATGGGGAGGAAGGGAGGGCAGGGCAGGAGAGGGAAAAAGTGTTCATAGTCTTAGGTCACGTAGTCTTTTCTAATAGAAAGACTAAAAAAAACCTCTGGATCAGTTCTTCATCTGCTGCAAGTCTGCACAGCTTTATTGACTTTAACCAACTGCTCCCAACTTATAGCAGCAAAAGAGCTAACCTTCTACATCCTGACGTCTCCTATTTTACACCACAGATCTCTTTTGCATCTTTTAGCTAAAGAACAGATTTTTAGGTAGCAAAAACATCTCTATTTCATAAAACACTTCAAGCCATTTACAGCCTGCAATTGTCAAGGAAAAAGTGAAAACCACTGTCGGTTTTCCCCCCAGAAATCATCCTCAAAGTGAAAACAGATCTATGAAGACCCAGAGTTTGTTTTTAAGAGCCAACATGACCTAGCTTTTCCTTCCCTTTCTAGCAGGTTGCTCCTTCACGTCACACCGCTGTGTGCCTATTCCCTAAAATAAGGCACATTTTCTAACTTCCCTGAAGGCACAAAGTCCTCCTGAAGAGAGCACGTGAGCTGAGAGCTCTGTGCAAGGAGCCCATTCCCCAGAGCACTCTGCCACGATACGAAGTTAAAGGTGTCCCAGTCAACCAAGCTGCTGCTGGGACCATGGATACCAATACCCCTCTTATTGGTACGTTATTTAATGCTTCCCTGAAAATGACAAGTTGTAGTATAAAAGCTTAGTAGCCCTGACAAGAGCAGTAGGAACTAAACCTTTGCTACTCCCAACACTGCCTGCACAGGCATCGAATCTCTGCATCGATTTGGAAAGGATCCAAAGTGCCTTTTACTATTTTCTGTCTGTGCAGAAGGAGGACACAGACTGTACAGAAAAACACGATCATCAAAAATACAGAAGCAGAAGCCCAAACAGGAGAGAGTGCTCAATAGTTTTGTTTTCTCTTGGAACCAACCAGGAAGACTTGTGTGAGCCTGGAAACAGACAAACAACCATGGGTTTAAGATTCAGGTGGGAACCATTTCACAAACCTTACTGCTCACAAAACCCAAGGATGCTGTTTCAGACTCCAGGAAACTTAGTTACATGCAAAAATACTGAAACGGAGAAATGAAGCATAAAGAATTCAACAGTAACTTGAAGTTTGGTCAGAAAAAGCTTTTCAGTGAGTTGTACTCACTGCGAATAAGAATCAGAGGAAGAGAGCTGCTTGATGAAAGCCTTTACCACCACCAACAACAAAAAGAAACCCTAGAGAACGAACTGAACAACAACAGTTTTAACTTGGAAAGAGAGAGGTGTCTGGCTGCAACGATTTTCTTTTATCTGAGCAGCTTTATCACAATATTGAGCTTTTTTTCTATAAACCTTAAGATTTGGTTTAAAGATAACAGAGAAGCACAAAAAAAAGAATTGGTCTAAAGAACGCGAGTACGACCGAAACATTAGCCCTCAGCACAGAAACTTCTATTAATTTGTGGCAAAGGGAATCTTGAGAAAGACAGTAGCAATATGACTGTTTCCAGTTTGTTATTTGTGCAAACGGAGTCTGGTTAAGTATGCTGCTTTCTGCGAGCAGCACATGGCTGCCAAGAAAGCCGATGTCAGCAGAATCGCTGTGTGATTAACACTCAGCTATTCCAGTTTTGCAAGGCACTGATACAAATTAAGACGGTACCAGCCAATTTCACGTAAACTGTTGTTTATTTTGCAGGCAAGGTTCTTGCGATTCTCATCTCAAATTTCTGCTACCCTTAGCTTGCAAGTAACACCTAGAGCATTAGAGTGGCAGTGATGCATTACAGTTGTTTTTAACGTACTCAATGTATCCAAACACGTGCATGTGTACCGACATTACAGTTTAAGCACTGTATTAAATGCACTGAAAAAGACACATCTGCACTTTGGTGACATCAGACTTTAACTAACATTCTCACTATAGTACCTCCCCACGTTTAAATATTTGTCTTTAAGTTCTTTCACGCTGAACGTATATTATTTCCCCCTCAGTCCTCAGGTCTACCTATTTCTTGTGCTCCTCTACTTTCCCTTCGGTAAGTTATGCAAGACGCTCGTCAACGTCAATATTTCCTTCCATTTCTGCCTGACCAGGGAAGAAGAGCGGAGTTTGAAACAAAACAAAATACCAGAACAAAACTTAGTGACGGCACGGCACAATAACGTTTTTCCACCGCGCAAAATAAGTTCGCATAAAGAAGCATCAACCGAGGCAGCACGTAAATCAGCCAGCTTTGCACAGATCTGTCAGCTCAGCAGAACCAGTCCTACCTGTTTCCAGAGCCTCATTGCCCCAGAGGGGATGGAAACCCCCCCTCCCCGCAAGTATAACTGGCTGTCAGACACTAACACGCATCCATGCAGAGGGATGTAAGCCAGCACTGCTACAAACCACCAGCCGACTCGATTTACCGGAGGAGAACTCCTCTGCGAAATGAGAGCGCGCTACGCGCCGCCTTACGCATCACAACCCGCGAGGGCTCCCCGTGGCGTCTGCGCTCTCTCCGCCGCTCTGCGCCCCTTGGCCAGGTCCTCCGTGGGGATGGATGGGCTCTTATAGCCCCTGGCCCGGCTCGCCTCGCCTCTCCCCACGCCCTCGGGGGCCAGCCCACACCCCCGCTCCGCGTTAGGACCGCGTTACACGTTGACGCCTTCCACCTCCAGACCCGCTTCGACGGGAAGCGCTCGACCGCGCGCCGACGGACGGGTGACCGAAGGTCGCCCTCGCCAGCCCGACGCCGCGCACGCGGCGAGAC
>NW_010972665.1:11514146-11568106 GCF_000737465.1 Haliaeetus leucocephalus
GCCGGGGCGGGAGCCGCCCTCGTTCCCCGCGCAGCCTGCCGGTGCCCCCGGCACCACCAGCCCCACGGGCCTCGGTGAGGGCCGGGCTCCAAGCCACGATAACCCCCCCACCACCACCACCGCCGCCGCCGCCATCCCCCGCTCCTTCTAGCGGCGTGCCCACGCCGAAGCCCGGGCGGCGGGAGCGGGACCGCAGCCCCCCAGGCAGACCGCAGCCGCTTTGAACCTGCTCGGGTACCGCAGGCGGCGTAACCGCTGCAGGACGGGGATGGGCGCCGGCTCCCCGCCAGCATCGTTGCCCGAAGGCCGCGAACTTGCACCGCGAACAGCGATGCAGGCAGCGTACGGTACGGCGCTGCCAGCCCAGCCCGCTGGCTCCGGGCAGAGCCCACTCACTCCTGGATCAGCGCAGCCGCTGCCTTTGGAGGCAGATCTCGTTAGAGCCCGAGCCCAGGTCAGCGTGCACAGCGCGGTTAGACATATGACAAGGGAGCTGTCGACTCACGCAAGTTCGGCCACCTGCAGCTTTCACCCCCCCAGCCTGCAAAATCTGTTGCAGAAGCTGATGGAATAGTCGGTGAGGATCGGGTTCTACCCACGGCTGCGCGCTCAGCGGGACAGCGCTGCTGTTCGCTCTACCCAATTAGGGCAGCTCAGGTACCCGCACAAACTGCAGGTGGAAATACAAACATCCCCAGGGTTGAGTGAAATTCTGAAAGCTGAAATAGTCCTAGAGCTGAAATTCTGAAGCGATCTCGGATGTTTACAGCCTGTGCAGTTGCTACGTGTACAGCACAACTCCCCTTTCAGAGCCGCCATCCAGATTTACTCCTTCGTGCAATATTTACAAAGGTTCCTGAACTTCACGTATCTTTTAAAGTACCTAGATCCACCTTACGGTGTTCAGGTAAATATTAAAACTAATACTTGCTCTTCGAAGGACTGCGAGAAGAATGACACAAACTCAAGGCTCACTTCTAAGACATCTCTGAAGTGACAAGGCCTCAGCTGGCATATGGTCCAATTTTGGATACCTCATGTCAAAAAGGGCAGCCAACTAAGGGGGGCTGGGGAGGGGGCAGAAAAAAAGGGAGGACAGGAACTATCAGAGCTCTAGACACTGGCCCAGGGAGGAGAACTGAAATAAATGGCATTTAACCTGCAGAGAAGGCAGAGGGGAAACATCATAACATTCTTCAAGAACTGTAAGAAGTTACTGCAAAGTAAAAGGAATGAATTGTTCTGCATATACATTAGATGACTAAAAGAGGTGAGTAGCCTTAAACTCCATCAAGAGATGCTGCTTTAGATATTAGGAAAGGCAAGGCTAGCTTGGCATTTGCAGAGATTTCTTTGGGAGCGCAGAGCATTTTGGGAACACAAGTGCACTGGGTTGCTGAAACAAATGACTGAAGACAGCTGCCCAGATAGTGAACAGCCTCTGTTTACTTTGATCATTTCTTGGGCTCCAGGACACAGGCTGAAATCAAAAGGTTAACTGAAAGCTTCCCATAGCCACGCAAGAGATGGCTGGAAAATCACAATTCTGAAACAACCGTTCGAGATGTGCCGTTTCCTACACTTCAATACAAAACTAATAAATATGATAAAACTTTTTTGCATACAAGTGCATGTAAGGCTCCAGTTCCCATTACAGTGCTTGATATGTTTTGCTTTTTGAATTCTACAGAAGCTCAAAAACCAGTGTTTTGGGCTAAAATTAACCACAGGACATTTCACTCTAGGAAAATTGTTTTTCCGATGCTCATAACCAGTGAAGAAGAATATTTGTGTATTCACAAGTAGTCATTAGGCTACTGCATATAAGAAGCTTGGAGTTCATAAGGGTTCATCTGTACAGGAACACTCAGAAGAGTAAAGGCGTATCGGTTGCAGTGTACATTGAAATACTCTGGATCTTTATGCAGACAAAGCGGTCCTAGTCAGATGCAAACCAACTTTAGATCACAGGCAGCTTTGGACCTGAAGAAGAAACCCAACTTGAGAATAAAAATGCACTTTAAATTAATACATATTGATCCTAATTGCTTTTCTTTATCTTCTCTGGATACCCTCCTGATGACAAGTCCTCCGCTTTTAATTAACTCCACTTTTCATATGAACATGCCAGTCAAGTGCATACCGTAATATTGAGAGGGCAACCTTGCTGGCAAGAGACAGACCTGTGAAAACAAGCCGCAGAAACAAAAGGCTCGCGGAAAGAGTCCCTCCTCCATGTCTCCTTTGTCCTTGGTTTCATAAGAAGCAATGCAGCCCCCTCCAGCTCTAGGTTTCTGCTGACTTGGCCTACGGTACTTTGGCAACTAACTACCATTTGGCTTAGATTTCAAATCACTGATTAATCTTCTCCTTTGTTCACTTCAGAAACTCTTCCTACAGGGCCTTCAAAGGCAAGTGGATTATAATGGTGCCATAGCCGTACCTTTTGTAACCACACTTTTATCCCACCCATTACCAGAAGAGTTCTTAAATCCTCACTTTAAAATAGAAAATGAAGTAAAACATTGAATAATGCCTATAAACCCCTCCCTCCCCCAGCCTCTGGGCTTTAAGAATCCAAAGGATAAAGGTACTCAGGTAGCGTGGCCAGGGATGAGAGCAGCACCTAGTTAAATTACCTTATTTTCGGTAAGTCACGGTTGCAGGATGTGTAGTTCTAAGTCACTAGTAGCTGTCTCAGCATACAGATGATCTAGAAATGTTCTCTATTCTGCAGACAGTGCAGCAGCAGCAGCTCCTGAGGGTACAGAGAAGAAATTTAGAGGGTATTCATACAGCCATCCTGGAAGGGGTCCTTCCCGGCAAGGATCACAGCTGGTGTGCTGAACCCCCCAGAACTGACCAAAACCGAACTATCACCCTGAGTAAAGGGGGGGGGGGGATGCTTGGGGTTTTTATTTAGTTGGTTGGGTTTTTGTTTTCATTTTGTTGTTTGGTTTCGTTTTTTTTTAAAAAGAAGGTACATAATCTGCAATGGAGGAAAATCTCAAAACAATTCTAAATATTCGATTAACTACTGTCCTGTAACCTGTGGTCCAGATTGGGAAGCATCCTTTTGTGCATTTGCAGTCTTTAAACAATCTGCATAGGAGGAGAGACTCTGGAATGAAAGGGCCAAGCTAATATGTCTGAAGTTCATTGTCGTCTTAGGCATTTTGTTAACTTGCTTGCGGAAAATGTCCATTAATGATTTAAGGGTAAAAAAGGTGAGGAAAGCAATCAGTAGTTTGACTAGAGTTTAATTTAAGCAGATGTATTAAGTATCTGTACACTTACAGAGTCTAAAGGACACTCATTTGGCTTCAGCAGCCTTAAAAGGCAATACTACAGTAGTTATAATTTAACCCTTCATGTGAGAGGCAGAAAGAATGAGGCTTGTCAAATGCTGTCTGACCGCATTAGGCAGGGTCATTATACCTTCCCTCAGATTTGTGTGAAAGGGAATAGATTGCTTTAGCTGCAAAGAACACAGATTTCCCCTGAGATGCCAATAAAGTACTGCAAAACCCCCTGGTGTCATCATGGCTATGCTGACAGGGAACTTAACCTATTCTGTTTGGGGAGATGCAGATCTAGTGGCAGAACTGCCTTCTCCCACCCCGTCTGTCTGTCACTGCCAACACGCAATGCAATGTGTCCACACCGCCGTCTTCTGCAGAGGTCCCATAACACGGGCAAGAGCTGAAGTAAGTGTTCAGATGATCTGTATCACCAGTCTAACTTCCAAATGCTGATCTGTAGATCACTTTTCTATGTTAGTCTTCAAATCTGTGTGTATGTGCAAAATAAACATCACATGCAAACCTTCAGCAAAACTTGTAACAAAAGAAATGTAGCAGTCATTTAGGTTGAAAAATTACAATCTATAATCTCTTTTTGTACTTTTACATGACTGAAAAGGTTTTTTTTGTTCTCACACTACCCATATAGGTAATGAGGACATGGAACGATTACAGGAAAAAGTTACCTAAGAAAAGTAATTTTATCTTGCTTCTTACTTAAATACTCTTTGTATGCAACACAATCAACTAATGTAGTTGCAAGGAATGTTTTTTGAAGATTTCAGAAGTAAACTTGCTTAGCGAAAGTTTGTTGTAACAAACTAGGGAACTATGACAATTTTTACATATTGCAATCTTCTGAATCTGCCACATATATTTGCATTCTTTAAGCTGATAAAGGAACTATTTGGGTTTGTTAAATAATGATATTTCATGTATTAGAACATTAAGGAAAAATCACAATAATTTAAGGCTATTTAAGGGACCTGATGAGATTCATCCACGGGTCCTGAGGGAACTGACAGATGAAGTGGCTAAGCCACTATCCATCATGTTTGAGAAGTCATGGCAGTCCAGGGAAGTTCCCACTGACTGGGAAAGGGGAAACATAACCCCCATTTTTAAAAAGGGGAGAAAGGAAGACCTGGGGAACTACAGGCCAGTCAGTCTCACCTCTGTGCCCAGTAAGATCACGGAACAGATCCTCCTGGAAACTATGCCAAGGCACATGGAAAATAAGGAGATGATTGGTAACAGCCAACATGGCTACACTAAGGGCAAATCACGCCTGACAAATCTGGGGGCCTTCTATGGCAGGGTTACAGCATTAGTGGATAAGGGAAGAGCAACAGACATCTAGCTGGACTTGTGCAAAGCATTTGACACTGACCTGCACGACATCCTTGTCTCTAAATTGGAGAGACGTGGATTTGAGTGGATAAGGAAATGGCAGGATGGTCACACTCAGAGAGTTGCAGTCAATGGCTTGATGTCCGAGTGGAGACCAGTGACAAGTGGCGTTCCTCAGGGGTCAGTGTTGCAACCAGTGCTGTTTAACATCTTTGTCAGCAACATGGGCAGTGGGGATCAAGTGCACCCTCAGCAAGTTTGCTGATGACACCAAGCTGTGTCGTGTGGTCAACATGCTGGAGGGAAGCGATGCCATCCAGAGGGACCTTGACAGGCTGGAGAGGTGGGCGCATGTGAACCTCATGAAGTGCAACAAGGCCAAGTGCAAGGTCCCACACATGGGTCGGGACAATCCCAAGCACAAATACAGGCTGGGCAATGAGTGTGTTGAGAGCAGCCCTGAGGAGAAGGACTTGGGGGTGTTGGTTGACGAGAAGCTCAACGTGACCCAGCAACGTGCATTTGCAGCCCAGATATCCAACCATATCCTGGGCTGCATCAAAAGAAGCGTGACCAGCAGGTCGAGGGAGGTGATTCTCCCCCTCTACTCTGCTCTCATGAGACCCCACCTGGAGTACTGCGTCCAGCTCTGGGGCCCCCAACATAAGGAAGGCATGGAGCTGTTGGAGCGAGTCCAGAGGAGGGCCACAAAGATGGTCAGAGGGCTGGAGCACCTCTCCTATGAGGACAGGCTGAGAGAGTTGGGGTTGTTCAACGCGGAGAAGAGAAGGCTCCAGGGAGACCTTATAGCAGCCTTCCAGTACCTAAAGGGGGCCTACAGGAAAGCCAGAGAGGGACTTTCTACAAGGGCATGTAGTGATAGGACAAGGGCTAATGGCTTTAAACTGCAAGAGGGTAGATTTAGATTAGATATAAGGCAGAAGCCCTTCACTGTGAGGGTGGTGAGGCACTGGCACAGGTTGCCCAGAGAGGTTGTGGCTGGCCCCCTCCCTGGAAGCGTTCAAGGCCAGGTTGGATGGGGCTTTGAGCAACCTGGTCTAGTGGAAGGTGTCCCTGCCCATGGCAGGGGAGGGGGAACTAGATGATCTTTAAGGTCCCTTCCAAGCCAAACTATTCTGTGATTCTATTTTAAAAATCACATATACTTAAACTAAAGTACAATAGTGCACATGAAATTACAAGTAAGTGCTGGCAGCATGAAGCGCATCTGCTAAGAGTGTGAAATGGAAATAAAATCAGTGCTGCATCTCCAGGCAAAGAAATTTATCAGTTCCATTTTTCTAGAGCATCCACTTTCAGGGAATAAAGTAGTACATTTTTACTATGGCATAGGTCTCACATAACCTCTAGGTTTGCCATAAATTTACCAAGATCAATGCCAGTACAGACCACAAGTGCTATTTTTACTGATACAAATTTTCTGTTGTTCAATACATCTTCCCATGTAGCATTGATCTTGTTAAGTGTCCCTCACAGTAAAGCTAAAACCCAGTTAAGATGGTGCATATTATACTAGGATAGCTCAGAATGCACTCGTTCTTTTAGGAAAACGATTCAATTTTCTTTATAGATGGGAAGAAGATTCCTTAAAGAAGAAAGGCAAGAGTCGGAGCCATTCCATACAGGAGCAAATCTTGTATATACAAGTATGTATGGTTACACTAGAGAACCAGATGTCAGTGAAAATATCAGCATATTAAAAAAATCACAATACCTAAATAATCAAATCACTTTTGCAGAAAATAATTAATAACTTCATAAAATATCTTTCCCCTTTCTAGATGTCGCACCTTTCTCTGAGCTATTGTATATAGGGCACAATGTGCTTGCTTGCGTAACTAGAGGGAGGCAGACTGATTGATGCTACCTCTGCTTTTTTGTTTTTAATCAGGAATATCAGATCTTTTTTCTAAGTTCTATTTTGTATTACCTTCATGCCTTAAGAGGCTAGCATAACAACCTTTATTAAAGAATATGATGCAAATTGGTTAAACACATTTTTACTTTCAGCAGTGGATGGACAGAAAAGAAACTGGATCCTTAGTACCGCTGAAAAGCAGAGTGAACTAGAACAAAGCAAGTACCAGAATGTCCCATCTAGTCCCATGCTACAAACTCCTGGGTGATGGCTGTAGTAATCAGCTGTGGCAGAGGGCATGATGAGGTGGCAAAAATGCATTAAAAAATGTCCTTTAAGAAAATAATGACTCATTTGTTACACAGAACTATCTCCAGCTTCTGCCTGTTGGGCACATGACATGCGCTGTTACCAACCACATCACACGCCTGCTGATTTTCCAGTGGGAATCGGACTGTACAATACTGTGTCAGTCAGATGCTCTAGAAATCCTCAGTTCCCCTCTAGTGGACAGCTTTTACTCTTTGTAAAGACTATGTAAAATAGCCTTTGTAAACACGGACCAGATATATGACTTCAGCTCCAGACAAAACAGCAATCTCAGCATATCAAAGGCAAATATTTTTCTTGAGGTAGTAACCAGGTACAGCATGAATCAGTATTGAGATGGCTCCTCAAAAGTGGTGTCTGCTTATTCCCCACTGACAATTCTCCTACTTCTTGCCAATACAGAATGCTGAAGTTAACGGCACACATCTGTCAGGGCAGGAAATATCATAATACATTCCTGTGAGACTCTGCAGAGTACAGGCATACACTTTCATCTTGCCTAAGTTCATTTAATAGACTTGAGTTAGCTTTTTCCTCACTTATTTAACTACATTAAAATACTGAGGAAGGCATTTATTTTCTGTCAATGAAATGGAGAGGCTAATAGTAGCAGTATGAAACAGCCAGCGACCTAAATTCATCTCAGTGCAATCTCATTTCAATGCAAATGTTGTCAATTTTTTTCTGTATAATGCAGTTCTGCCAGTTAAGATGTAGCCTTATTTCCAGTACTGCCTTTAGCCTAGTCTTGGGTCTTCACAGGCTGAGACTGCAATTCCAAGTTACACTGCATTTTTTTTTGATCTGTTGGCGATACAGCGCATGCTAAAGCAGTTCACAATTGATCTCCAAATGTCTGTAAAGTGTCCCCAAAAGCCTACATATTTTAATTTTGTACTGCCAAGACAAACTCAGTTACTGGAGGGACAAAAGGGAAAGGAAGATTCCACAATGGAAGATGTTTATTTTAAGCCTATGTTAAGCTGCTACCAGGGCTTGTCTAAATACAGGTTTGTCCGCTGCAAACACCCTTAGTCTGCATTTAGTGCAGACACACGCAGAGTTACTCAGCAATGGCAAGCAGGCTTTACATTCACATCCAGGCCCACAATAACTCTCAATCATAACCGATTCCTGAAGAAATAGTTTGTAAGTGGGTTTTTGCACCCAAAGAGAAACATTAACCAAGAAAAGCTTACCTCCTCCTGTCGGCATCACCTTTGTCATCTAAGCTCTCAAGATGAGAAGCGAGCTCACCAAGAGGCGTAACATTCAGGCCCAGCTCTTCAACTCACCATGGTTTGCAAAGGACAGGCAAGCAGGGGCTGTGCAGACATGTTCCTTGGGCTTCTGCAGCGGCTCACGTGCGACAAGGCAGGAAACAGCCTGCGCTGGGCAGGTGTGGGTCATTGTTCTGCCACTCAGAAATCCTGGCATCCATACAGTGGTTTCCTGCTCGCTCCCGTCCTCCGCTTGTTAATGCTTGCTCTGCCACCGAATCACCAATCCTTGTATTCTGCAGCGCAAATACTGTGCTATACTGAAACTGCCTATCTCAAGCACTGGTAATCTCACCGCATCTGCAAAGAGCTTGGACAATTTACCACCAATAAATTAGCTTAAAATGTACTTGCTCTGACAACTACAATGTAAACATATCTGGTGTGTTCTACCACTGCAACGTGATACTCTCTCCAAGTTTACATGAATCATCCCCCAGTGACTGTGAAGAGAATTGGAAACCATTGTCTGTTTACCGATTATCTGAGCTTCCTTACCAAAAAAGTACAAATACAAAAAAAGTATGAAACAACTCAGGGACTTCTCTGTAGCTTTCCTGTAAACCAGACATAAATGTACAGCTGTACCTGTGTTAAACTTTATTTGGATTTTGGGCTTTGCTACTTACAGAGTAAATGGCAAAGGTTGCCAGAGGATAGGATCAGGATGCTGTATTTCAACAGGCTAGCAGCCCAAGACCTGCCAGCGCTGTGCTCTCGTGCTGACCCGGAGTCAGAGTTGTGCAGGGTCAGCATTTGGGACGGTTCCAAACCTCACTGTAAGAGCTGAACCTACAGGGGCTTTCATCTCTGAGGTACATCATCTACCAACTAAATTATGTAACAAGATCTATCTTTGAAACCTTTGCAATATACTTTGGAGTATTCCAATTTGTCCGGTAATCATTACAGCAAGTAAGGGAACAACTAGAAAAATTAGAAAACGGAATGGTCAGTAGAATATATGCATGTTACACTCACCCCTGTCCTGAAAACGGGCCGAGGAAGGCTGCTGCTTCTCAGCACTGCAAATGACATTTCCAATGCAACATATCCACATAGCAATTCCTGTCCAAAGCCCTACAGTACTCCTCTATCATTTTGTGAGCATCAGGATTTTGTTTACTTTCCATCGCCGTTGTCTGTGACTTTTTCCCACCTGAAGACTCCAGATACCTGTCACAAATAACGCTGCTTACACAACACAGCCAGGCTGGGGCATCTTAACAGTCTTATGGAGCACCTGCTGCCCACTACAAATCAGGCATCAGATGCTTATTGTTAGCAGCAGCTAGAATCATGTGGGAGTGCCATAATCATTCAGATGATCAGCTCTCCATAACCGCTGTCAATGTCTAGAAACATTCATTCACTTTTGAAGAAGGCAGAAAAAGCTTTTTTATAGCACTTGAGTTTTGGACAGTTGGTGCTATCCTTATTTCACAAGGGACACTCGTAAGACTTACTGGTATGACAGGCCAAAAAAATACATGTGAATGAGGCACAAGAGAACACCCCCCTCTAAGGATATAAAGCACAGAGTGCGTCTATTGTGTGTCAGCTTCCTTTAACCTACAGAATTTCTGGGCTCGGAAACAGTGGATGAAACAGTCTGTAAATCATGCATACGAGCAAGGCATCAAATGGCAAATTGTCTACCAGTGTGTTTCAGACTAGGCAAACCCACCTTGACAGGGAGATAAGAGAGAGAGAGGCTAAACCACCAGCTCACTGACCTCAATCTTAGAAAACCCCGTGCTATTACATACATAAACAGAGCTCCAAGTGATTGAGTTAGATGGCATTCAGACAGTGTCACTGGAAAACACCGAAGTGACGTACACTCTAGTAGGCATAAATGGGTCTACTTTGGAAATTTTGTAGCATGTTCAGGTCCAGTCTAAATCCATTCGGAGAATCCATTGCTGTTCCCCACCCCTCATATAGTCATTAAAAGAAGCCTCTATAAGTTGCCCAAGAGGCCAACTGGCACTGACTTTGTACACAACTAGACAGCATCTTAAATACAGGGCCAGGGTCTTCACAGAAAATGCCATTGCTTCAAGTTGCAGAAATATTTTTTTTAAGTATTATTTTATACATCCACCATTAAGGAAAATGATCTTAGAGCAGATTTACGCTAGTTAAAAGAATTGAAGTAAAACAGGTGAAAAGATTAATTTTAAATTTGAATAGGTCAACAGTGAATTAAAGCTGCATTTGCAGAAAATAATTCTTTTCCTTAAAGGGCAGTTGCCTGCTTTAGGGTAGTCTGACAAACCACCTTAAGTTTCTCCAGTCCAGAGATGGAAAACATCCTTAATGGCTTCCGTTAACCTATCTTTGAAGTCCTGCAGTAATTATGTAACTGCTCTGGAAACAGAAGAGGCACAGCCAGGAACCCTGCCTCTGAGCAGGGCACTTGGGAGGGGAAAACAAACAAAAAAGTCTTTGCTGAATCCTTGCTCTTTGCTGAGACTTCCCCCCACGTCAGCCTTAGGCCAACTTGGATGGGAAAGCTGTAGCAAGTGTCAGGCTTTTATGGTCAGCTCTATTTTTGGGGATTTGTTGTGGAGGAAGAAAGTGAAGCCTGAGCATCATGTGGGCAACTTTAATATCAGGGCATAAATTCCAAGAAAACAGTGCTCTGGCTCCTTTTGCCCCTGCGGGAATAACGTTGCTGTGCCTTTCATTGAACTCTGAGATCTGAGGCTTGGAGGAAGCGTCCAGTTTAGAAACCACTGTAAAACTTTCAGGAAGGTGTAGAAGACATCAAAGCTAATTTCAAAGCCCACTCATCCATTTGGAATTTGCAACCAAACTCAGTTCTCATTTCTGCTTGTCTAAGTCCAAAATAACCTCACTTTAGTTATTTCATCAGCGTGAACAACAGCTGACCCACAATATCAAGGTAAGTGCCAATCTCAGCCCTCAACAAATCCAAGTATTTTGGGGAACTGAACAAAGGTTCATTAATGTTTGCTGAATTACATCGTAGACGATTTCTTGCATTAATACATTTTAAATAAGATCAGGTGGCAATTCATAAATGCAAGTGGCAGTGCTGTAAAAAAAGCAAACTATTACAAACTCTTCTTTTCAGAACAGTTTTAAAACCAGGAATTTGGAAGATACAAAAATAACCGAAAAAAAGTGAGAATATGGAAGTTGTACTGTCAGCAGCTGATGAGACTACTACAGCATGACAGCTAAGCTTGGCATGTTCATTATCATCTGTAAATTACAGGACATTTGTATCATTAAAGAAAAAACTCTTAAATATAGTTCTACAGTGGTAAAGGAAAGCTGCCCCAGCAATTATAAGAGAATAAAAATATATGCAGTATGGCCCAAAGAGCAAGATTTGCAAAAGAAGCAAGTAGCAGGCAAATAAACCTGGCAGCATGTTAACAAAAAAACCCAAGACAAAATAAAACAAAACAAAACCACCCAAACCGAACAATGAAGGCAAGAGGTTTAAATATATTTTCATTATACCGCACACATACAAAAAAAAAAAAAAAAACAGGCTACAATTTTGGCTGCTTGTGCCAGTATAAACTACTCAAGATGTGAATTTTATAGCCTGAAAGACTATCTCAGTCACAATCAGTTCTAACAGTGTATAGTTTATTCAACATTTAATGGCATGACCTAGTAAACCTTTAGCAAATCTTCAGCAATTTTTATTACTATCATGAGGCATCCTGACTCTGATCAATTAAATGTTAGGACTCTTTGGGAAAGAAACTAGCTTACTTTTACAGTTTTCTTCAGAGAGGTAACACAGGAAAATGGAGATACATTCTTAGGTTTAACAGAAACCTAAAACTGAGAAAAAGTTTCAGAATCAGAATATTCCAAATATTTTAAAAGAACAGAGTTCTGTAATGACTGAGTAAAATGAAAGTATTTGGAAAAAACAAGCTATTTAACTCTAGCAAAAGTACCAAAATCTGGTCCATTTCCATTTCTAGAAAAGCAGCTGGACTTCCCCCTCACTCAGTTATTAGGCAATGCAAAGGCAAGTATTCTGTTCACATTGTGCCCTCTTCACCCTTGTTATTCCCCTGGCGCATCCAAACTGCTTTCATGTATCGCTCATAATGATTTGTTTCATTATTCAAATCAACATTCTGTAAAATGGAGGGGGGTCAAGCTGTTAAACACCAGAACAGAAACAAAGTCTTTCTTTCCTTGCCTGACAGTCCTGCCCTGGAAACAGCGGTCCATGTTGAATGTTAAAAGTTCAAAGTGTAAAAACCTTTCAGGGGTTCTTGCTCTCAGTAGATGTGGGAGATCGTGTTCACAGAAGCCAACTACATCCTTCATGTTTTTCTTTCTGTTTTCCTTCCATACATCTCTCCCCTCAGACCCTTTGCACACAAAGCCAGGAACAAGCCTGAACCAGTTTAACTCTGAAATGAGAGCCTATCCCGAGCAGTCTCCATGCCGGTCTCCAGCGTGCACGCTGGCAGAGCTAAAAATGTGCTATAGTATTCAATCCAAAATGGGTTTGGTTTTGCTGTTCTCTTACAGATCAGGCAGATGGGCAGAGCCAAGATGGGTGGTAAAACTGGCAGGACATTAATGATATTTCTAACCACATTTGCACATGCACGGAGATTTCCCTAGTAACATTTCTCTCCAGAAAAAAAAATAAAAATCGTTATGCTCCAGACAAGCTTAGCAGGGTTACTGCTGTCAAGAGACCATGTTTTCCCAAGAATCTAGGTAAGCTTTGGGCTGAAATCATAGTTAACATGAATTTTAGTGCAAAGGGCCATCATTTTAGTTGGGTGGATTCCTAAAACATACCATAAAATAAAAGTCAAAGCTTTATCGTGCAATTTTGACTCACACAAATTGTTCTTGCAATACGTCATCCCTTAAATCAGGGAGACTGCTGGAAAAAGGGCACAGCATTCCCAGAGCATCTCTGGGAAGCTCTTGGGATGTTTCAGCTAAAAAGATAGGTTCCCCTCTTAGTTCAGATACTCATTTCAGTTACACAGAGTCAATATACACACACTTAATAGTAGGAGATGCTTTAGTCTACACAGAAGTTTTTTTAAAGAAACTTAATGACTTTTCACAATATGAAACAGTTAACTTGAACACCCTTAATTATCTTCAGGAACTAACACCATTAAAATCGTCCTTAATTAAACACTCAAGACAACAGCCAGACTAATCCTAGAGTTCCTTAATAGCTTCAGGAATGCAGTAAGTTTTAACAGGTTTAATACCTTAGTATGTTGTCATGGCTAACACTTGTTTTGGAAAGAAAACCCAGGAAAATAAATTTAAATAAAACTTATGACAGTTACAGTTCACTAAATCTGCTGCAAAAATCTCTGTGCAGGAAAAGTGAATAGATGATTTCAAAACTTACACAGAGATATGTCTTGACAAGCAAAAGCAACACAGGAGCGTATTAAGTTTAAAAGCCTCAATCATTTTAATCACCTATCCACAGAAACTCATTTCTAGCTACGGTTTCTGTGAAAATCAAGATTTTGCCAATATGTAACACTGCAGTTGTGGATTTGATCATATTTAGGAACTTCAATTTTTCTACTGCCAAGGCTGTGCTATATTTTTTTTACTTACACTGGGGCCTAGATAAATGATAGATTAGTTCAAGAGGTAGATCTAGATCTACAAGACAAGCAACAGCAGGAGAGTAACCCCAAAACTCACTGCCAATCTTTTCTTCCCCCATTCGCTCAAGCATACAGCGATACATAAATTATAACCTATTTGAGGTAAAGAAGGGTGCTTCATTGCCAAGCATCATATGCAGCCTTTAACATCTCAGAAACGATGTCCTGGCTCCTGTACTGCCACTTCCAGCCTTTTGGGGTAATCGACCATCCCAGCAATTCCCACAGGGCTCCTTCCCTCTCTTTCCCGACTGCTAAGTACTTCTACACTTCTCCGTCTGGCACTGCCCTCTACTCTCCTGTCTGCTCTGAGCTTTCCAGCAAGTAAGTCTCTCCAAAGTTCATCCAGCTTTCACTTCTCTAGTCTAACTGGAATTCGCTTTGATACTTTCTGGTGCCAGCGCTGCTGCATAAAAGAAGCAAACTGTATTACTGTTATTCAGCTTTGGGCTGTTCACAGCCAGCAGAGAGTTGTTTTTGTAGTCCTAGCTAGGCAGAGAGGAAAGGGCTAGTCGAGATATTTGAATACCTGTCCTATTTTCTCTCTGCCCCTTTATTAGCCTCAAATACCAATCTTCCCTTTCAGCCAGGTCCATCTATGCTCCTGCTCATGATGGCTGCACATCCTCCTTCAGTTGCTTATCAGAGTCGCACATCTGTATTAGACACACTTTTACATATAAGATTGGGTTCAGTGCCATTTTCCTATCATCAGGTGCTTTCTTTGGCCATTACAGCATTTTGGTTTGTTCTTAGATTTTAGCATAATCAGGCAAGACTGTGCTGTGGCAGAGAGCTGCGGAGCACAGCCCTCAGGACAGGGCTGCTGAGCTGGCCTTTTACCTACAAATTCCTGCTGTTTCAGGTTCTGCAGAGACAGAAAGCTGCCGATAGCCGGGGTGGGAGTCCAACCCTTACAGTACCCAACCTGATGGGCTAACAGCACGCTTGCTTACAGAGCCGAGAGCTGCAAAGCAAGTCAGCCTGTGCTTCCTGCACGCTCATTTTCACCTTGTTCTGCACTTTGCTATGAGGGTAGAGGAAGGCTCTCTTACAGTGCTCTCACAACGGCTTCTGCAGCTTTGGATCCACTCCATGGGGCATGAGATAGCTGAAGGCTCAGAAGGTCCTGAGGATATCAATCTACCTTGGGGTAACTAAGCATGGTGCAACTGACCCAGTGCAGGCAGGTATACAGAAAGGGGAACAACACCTAGAGGGCAGTTATTAAAAAAAAAAAAAAGTAACCATCCAACCCTTTTCATATCATAACAACTGCAAAAATTCACATACAAGTGATGCAAAACAATTTGCCTTATGTGGTGATGCAGATTAGCAAATCTGCATATTCCAAAGAAAGTCAGGTACCAACCTCAGCTGAACTGCAAAATTACTACACATTACTAACCTTCCTTCTTTCCCTCGTTAGAAAATAAGCAAAAGTAGATAGCATGTGTTGAAGTGCCAGAGAAAAATCAGGGTGATTTTTAGGAAGCATGAAAAAACGACAGGTCACAGCAGATCTTAAATTCCTATCTCCAGGCAGAAAGATAAAGTACTCATTACTGACCTCTTCTCCATCTATTTTTTGCTGTTGACAGCCATGACAGCGTTAAGATTCACTATGGAGTTACAACCTGTTTCATTCAGCACTGTCAAAATGCACTCAGATCCAGAACAGCAAGAGCCCAGTTCACAACGCTGCTTTTTCACACTGCATTGAAGGAGAAAAGCCAGAGTGTGACTACAGGGACTGAGGAAGAAGGGAGGTACGAGTGGTGTATGTACGTCTGAAGTTCAGCCCCAAAAATACATTCCACACTGTGACTGGGTGAAATAAAACTCCATGTAATGTATTATTAAAGGGGCTCTATCAAGCTATGAAAAGTGCTCTCTCTCTACCATACTGTGATCCCTCAACACAGCTGGCTACACCCAGATGTTCTATAAGGTTCCTGTAATTTCTCCAACTCATCTCTAGTATGACAAAGAAAAGCACTCATGCTGTGAAGTTTAAACCAGTCCCACTAGACATCAGTATTTCCCTCCTTGTTAGGAAGGATGGAGATGGTCACACAACAGATCTTGGGACTCCCACAGATCACTGTTCTGGTTTCATTAAATTCACATGCCAGATTTCGTTCAAGCCTTGGAGAAAAAAATATGGGGCATACTGTACAGCACCTTATTAATATAAAGCATTTGGAACTAATCTTGTTCCTCTCTAAAAACACAAACCAATCAATCCAGCTTACACTTTTTTTTTGTCATTGTAAATACTCCAATTCTTGCTCCATATCACCTAGAGGAAAAAAAGCTTGTCACAGCAGGCATCACCACCAGTTGACTGGTTAGCATGAAGAGACTTTTCCTCATACAGCAGTACAGAAAATCAGCTGTAGCTGATTTTCATTAAGAGCCCTAAGGCTCAAAAGCAAGGTTCCCCCATCTCAGTCATCCCAATACTTGAATGCAGAAAACCCTAAACACAAGTGAACTAATGGTCTTTATACGTACCTTCAGTCTCCATCTGGGAAACGCAGGACTGACTTCAACCTTTTCTTGCTTCTGGGCTGAAGGATACACCATACACCTTGAAAGGTATGGAATGGCCTCCAAAGCACGTGAAATAGACTGATATCCAAGCCAGCCTCTTTACATACAGGAAGGATTAGGCTTATTAAAATTGTTTGCTTTGCAATAATCGTTCTTTCTCCTGCATTCAGCAGTTTATCAGAATTTCTAAGTTAACTCCTGCAATGCTGGGAACTTGCTTTCTTTTATAAAAGGGGTACAAGCACTAGAAGAAATACAGAAGAACAGTCTAAAGGGGAGATCACCTGGACAAGGCAACCTGAAATTAAACCAATCGCATGCATCGTGTTTCCCTTTTCATCTGGTGTTCTGAAAGCACTGAAGCGACTAATTTCTGTTCAGACAAATGCCAGAGAGAAAAAAACATGACATGCGTGAAGACAGACAGTATCAACACAGCTCATTCATCCAGTCCACAGACCCACTGGCTGCGTCAGTGTCAGGCAGGGTACTCACAAGGAGACAGGCAGAATTACTGATTGCTCAGCATTTACAGCAGTAGAGAGAAAATAAAGGCATTTTAAGAAAATGGTACATGTGTTCTAGGAACAGAACGTAACATGGATCAGCTAGATTAGCATTCACAGAAGTACTTCTATGGCCGGTGCCCAAGAACTTGCAGCCATCATAATATGGGGATTTTACTGGTCAAAATGGAATAGCATGCTTTATATTGCTTGCAGAGGCCTGTGCTCACTGGAGCAGAGCGTGCAAATGCAGCAATATGCCTGAATGGCAGCTGAACAACAAGACGGAAACAAGTGTATTGAACCAGTGAGTTTAGCAAGACTCATACGCTGAATACAGGATAAGCATAGGCAAATACTACTGAGACTTTAAGATCTATGCCCAGAAACTTGGCAATACAGCCAGATACAGCAAATACTACTCACAAAAACTATTATGCCACACAGGTGAGCTCCGTGCTAAGTTGATGAATGAATGCATACAATAAAAAGGTGACAAAAACCAGAGATTTCACAAGGGATGACACAACAAAGTATGCACAGAATTTTCACAAATGCATACCATTGTCTTTAGGCATCTAAAGTTTACAACTAACTGTAAATACAGTTTACAATTCAACTATAACACTGCAGTTATAGTATGCCTGCTTTTCTCATCTGTTTCTATCCAAAGATAGTTAATATGATGTCCCAGTATCAAGAAAGCACTCACTACATTTAACAAAGATATCCATACATTCAAATTGGTTAATGCTCTAATACTGATTATTAAATATAATGATTAATGCTTTAATAAGAAAATATGACAAAACAGTAGAAATCATGGTGGATTCTTAAGGCAAATCTCCATTAGAAAATGACTGAATCCATCAATAGTAGAACTACTTAACTGTAATCAGGTTTGATTACAACAAAATCAAGAAAAGCTGAAGCAGACCACCAGATACCATAACCTTTACTATTATAAAGAAATAGCAGAAGCACTCTTTTCTGAACTACAAAATATACATCACACTCCTTAACACAGGCAAGGAAACATTTTTTTTCCCTTCTCTTCCTCTCATACTTAATATCAGATTAGAAAAGTAGCTGTACTGCTGTACACTGCTTTTGACTCAAAACATGTAAGATGTGTATTTGTGCAAAGTTACAGGAAAACTCATCTCTGTCCCTCTGAGCTTAGAAAAACTGGAAAAAAGATGGAACTCTGTTCTTCTCCTACTCCCCAGTCATCAGAAAGCACCCTCAAGGTAAGCAGGCCTACTAAGACCAAAAGATACTGCAGTTCCTGCTGTGGCAATAAAAGCCAGAACTCTCACTGGAAGGCAGCTGTAAAAGGTTAAACATACATGTTTAATTCAGGGGGAGAAGGATACTCTGGAATTTTCCCACAATAGTAGCTCAAGAAATAGAGCTACATTCTTCCAAGATAGAAGCAGAACTGATGGACTCAAGCATGCATGATTATACTTTGAATATTCACCTAATCCAAAGCAAGGAGCATCTCCTATGCAAACTTTATTATGCAAACAGGATAATCCCCAGATTCCCCACTCAGCCATTTAAGTGAAAATACCAGAAATGGCCCAACTAGAACCGAAGACAGCAAAAATAAAGACAAGCACATATCTTTCCCTGATTCCTAGTTCTCATTTTCTTCCTCTTTTTCCCAGTGATGACAGGCCGACAGATAGAAGGAAATAGACATCCACCCCGTAGTCTTCCATACAAGTAAATACAAAAAAAATCAAGTGTTTATTGGAAGTCTGCATGAAGGCACAGATGAGCTTGATTACAGACACATCGTAACAATTACAAATATATGTAAACACCTTGAGATATACAACAAAGCAATAATACAGCTAATACAGGAATAAAACGTAACCTGCTAAAAAAAATTCTTTGTATCTGAGGTTCTTTCAACGATAAGCTCCAATTCACACCAACACAGTGTAATGCTTTTAAAGTCATCACTTGGATTCATGCTCCACAAGTCTGCACTTTGACCATTGTTGTTAACCAGTGGATTTATAAATTTGATCCAAATTTGAACACGCTTCCTTCACTGGGATCAGGAAAACATAGGAACAACCAGCTAGACACCCAACCAACCTATAACGAAGCTTCACAGATTCTCTAAATACACAAGAGCAATCACCAAGGTACTGAAATTAAATATAAGCTTCAGAAAAGCTAAGGATGCTTGTTCCATTTTTACTTGCATTTGAGGAAATTGCTGTATTTCTGCAGGAAAAGAACAGTCTACAGCTGTCAAGTGATTTTTTTTTTTCTTCCTCCACAGGAGGCTTAGATTTCATCTGAAACACCTGCCAAAACAAAAGTCAGCAATCACAGACTAAAGTGCCTTGGACAGCTTAGGTTTTACCACTAGAATAAAACACCTTCATTTATAGATACAGTATTAATTTATATCATGAGAAAACCCGCCTTTGCATGTAGAGGACTACTTCCAATATTTCTGTGGGAAGGGGAATTGCTTTTTTGTTTGTTTGTTTGTTTTAATTAGATACCAATGCCAGGAACTTAAAAGAACTGCAACACAGCACTTTTTGAAAGGAAACCACACAGAAAAAAAACTGTAGTTTTAGTACAGGCAATTCCCAGGCCTAGCCAAAGAGTACTCTGAGCAGCAATTTACTACAGGGACACACAGTTTTCTCAAACTCAACCACCCGTCCTAACTCCCCACTCCTCCTCTACAAAAGCTTTATAACCTCTGGAGCCCAGTTCCAGTGAGGAAAGACTCCTATCCAGGTAATACATGCAGAACAAAACCTAGCACAGCTACAACATTTCTCCCAACCTGCGGCCACATCATCCCAACCTAAAGATGAGGTAGTACATAGTACTTTTCTTTGGAGCCCAAGTAGTTGAATAGGAACAAGCACTATTCTCCCTAATGTAGCAGCTATCTGTTAATGCAGTGCCGAACTCCAGTTTTATCTCCTCTTCAGGGCACACTACTCATGCAAAAACAATAACAGCTGCTTAAAAAAAAGAAAAAAAATCATTACATGAGCACACACTCCCACTTGAACTATGACTGCATCATAAAGGCCACGGTCTGGCATATTCAGTGACTTCCTCTGGTTCACGAAGTAGCAATGACTCTTAACCTCTATTTGTACTGGGACTAGTGGTTATTACTCAAAAGGAATATGAAGGATATCCTGAGTACTTATTACAGTGAGATGTGGAATTTAAAAGGAATTTAAAGATTGAGAACTCTAGTCTGAATCCAAAAAGGGCTGGAAGAGGAATTCAGCTCCTCGGGGAACTGAGGAAACCAGATTGTCTCTATGCGTACAGTCCATTTGGTAATTAGGGGCTCTGTTTTCTCTCTCTTCAAGAGAGCAGATCTTTCCCCTCAAGGAGGCTGTTGTAACATATGCACGTATTATAATTTTATAGCTTACACTCATAAACCCAGTTTCTTATGAGATGGCTTGAACTGGAGAAATATGCTCTGCATAGTCCATGCTCTGTAGACTCCCAAGGATCAAAAAGAAATAGACTGCCATGACTGAAACAAAAAGGAAACATCAAAAATTGTTGAACAGTATTAGAACTCGTACTGCTTGTAAAACTAAGCATTAGGATTAGAAAAAGCACTACAAGACTGAAACAAGGTCCCTGGTTACATCCTTTCCGTAAGCAATAATCAATACTGAGGATGAAAGACTGCATTCTTTGATTGACAAAATATTCTAGGCTCTTTTATTTGTCTCTGTGATCAGTTTCCCTTTATTTAACAAAATATCCGGAGTCTATATTGTCTCCTGTCAGCAGTGCAACTCGCACAGATCCCAGGAAGCTTTCTTGTTTTCATTGCTTCCAAGACTGCATTTTTCATTCAGCTGAAGTGCACAGGGATTCCACCCAGGCAGATGGATTCCTGAATGCAAACATTTTAACAGGAAAGGAATCCTGTTCTGTTCAGCTCCAGCACAGTGACTGCCAATAGAAAAGCACTGACACTTTCTTGAAAAACTCTGATAGTCCTTTCTGCCCTTGGGAATATGCTCTCAGTGGAGTACATGTAACTAAAACAATCTTATCTGGCTGTTAGCTGGAAGGCTATCTCTGGAACAATCCCATCTCTTCTTCCAAAGAACTTCTCTGGAACAAATTGTGGATAAAATAAACTCTTAATGCTCTACAGAGTATCAGCTGCATTCCAGTGTCCAAGCCAGATACCTTGAGAGAAAAAATGAAAAGAAAGCTGCTTGATTGTCAGAGAGGAAAGCACTGTTGAAACAGCTAAAAGACTTTTTTTTTTTTGAAAACCTTTAGCTGTAAAGGGGTACACTCACAAAATGCTCATCACAGCTAAAAATTGCTTCTGTGGCCTTACACAAGTAGTGATGATGCAGTGTGCAACTGACAAGCATTAGTAATGAAAAGGACAACAGAAACCCACCCAGCTTGTTCTGAGATAAAGCAGCCAAGCACTTAAGCCCTCATAGTAAGCTGGACCTCACTGTCAAGTAAGTTTCTCCAGTCTATAGGAGATCTGATAAAATCACAGCTGCAGAATCATAATTCATGACTATAATTCACAAGGAAAACTGAAAATCCATTTACATTTATTAGGAGATAGTTGTGCACAATTTCTCATCTTATTCAAAAAGTCTACAAATAGAATTTAACACTTCTGATTGCAAGCAAATGTTTGTTCAGCGTTCTTAGTCAGGTAAGGCCAATTTAGTGCCTTGTTACACTTTCAAGATTTAGTATACATTTGTCAGTTCTTTACTTTCCTCTGGTAACAGTCCGACTGGAATAGTAAGGAGAGTTCACTAAGACACATTATAACAGCAGCTGAACTTGGGTTACACAAATTCAGTTTTGGAATATGCTTCAAATGTAAATTATTCTAGGCAATTTTCCATTTTAAGATCTTAAACCAACACTGTCAAAGGCTTTCCCCCCTCCCCCCCGCATTTATACTACCACCACTATGAGCTTGCACTCTGTAGAGCCGTATGTCCAAGAATCTCAAAGCACTTCAGAAAGCAGGGCACCATTTCAAATAGTGGTATACTTGAGCTGGAATCCTACTTATAAAAGAATATATTTTTTCCTTTGTCTTATGTTTACAAAAGGACAAGCATCAAACTAATCCAGTCCTATCTTGACCTTAGTCCCACCTCTGACTGCCTCTAATTTTCTCACATGCAATCCTACCACTGATTCAGGAGCTCTGCTTAATTACAATGCTCACAGCTGAGTTTCTTCTACAGAAAGGTGAGCATCTGCTATGGTCAATTATTTTCAGATGGAAGCACTGGTCAAATTTTAGGTCTGCCACAATCTTGAGAATCACTTGATTGGAGAGTCACTACCATAACTAATGTAATTTGATAATGCACTTGATCCCATATTGGTTTAAGAAGTGTAATAGACTACATATGCATTTCTCTAAATTCGGTCAGAGCTGAAACTACATAGCTACAGTGAGGAACTTCTAGGTTTTTCCTTAAGCGGAACCTTTTACAACATTATTTTAACTTACTATTTTGATTTAGAGCACTAATTTTATAAAGATTTTCAGTTTGCAGTTCTTACTGAATAGGTGAGCAGCAAACATGAAAATATATGTACAAGTGTTAGTATACTACCAGAGTGCTGTACTTCCTTCTTAAAAATGTCCTTAAAAGCATTAGGCATGTCAAACAAACTTTTGTAAACAAAAGATAAAGTACTCATGTTCTGCTCTGATTATAGCCAGATACATATTCTCATAAAATAAACATTCTCTTGTCATTTTCCATGGCCCACATATCCATATATATATGAGGTAAACCACTTAAAATTATCAATAATATATAAACCTCAGTACTCAACAAGAACCTCAGGAAAAATGTAACTGAGTATGATGTCAACATCAAGAAGTGACACTTTGTTCCACTGCAAAGTGAAACCAATTTATTTGTGCTAAATGAATGGAAAGAATGTATTCAGAATACATTTCTTTATACACTGTACCGGCTTAGGCTGCTAAATAAGCATTCTTTAGTGCCATGTTGTGCTACTTTCTTGTACTCTGTTTCTACCAAGCAATACAAAATTTTGGCTGTTACGCCAGTATATTCCTATATGCTCATCTTATATCTTATTTTCTAACAGACTTCTGAACATTTAGAATACTTGTTCAAACTTTGCTTCAGGGGAATCACAATTAATATATTTTAACAAGAAAAAAATTATCATCAGCTGTTCTATACAATCACATTGCCTTCTGCAGCAAAAAAATCAAAGAGCACACTTTAATCAGCAATCAGTAACCTGTGGGCAGGACCACACTTACCGAAGTTAATTGTGACAGATCACACAGTATGGGCAGCTTACAGGTTAACCTAAATGTCATGTGAAATCATCAAATCTTAAGGTCCACGAATTGTACATTCCACAGATTTCAACAAGCCAGTTCCCTCACTGTAAAATTCAGACTGTACCATACATTTGAGGTGCTTTTAAACAGGAGAAGTATGGATGTGTCCTGTGTGCTGAATTAAGCTTATTTACTACATAATACAATAGAGTATGTGTCTTGGGCACTGATTAGGGTGTCTGACTCACTTTTGCACTAGAAGCTGTTATTTCAAATGACTGAAACATAGTGATGATTTTCCATAAGCTTGGTAAACACTGTAATATTTCAGAATTTATCATATAGCCCATCATGCCTTTAATTTTCTGCAAATTGTCATGAAAAAATATAAAAAGGTATCCCTTTAATTTTACAAACCTAAAAGCCAGGAAAATGAAGCTTTGGAGCCAAGCAAAACGACATAATGCCGTATTACCAAACAGAGTAGCAAATGTTCCAGCCAGAGAATGGACATACATGTAGTTCAAGTAAACACTGATGGAAAACTTTGTTAAGTTAGTGTTGTAGACCCACAACACTGGCTGCATTTTATACAAACGTTTACAACACAATTAACAGTGAAGCCTATATAACCTCAGTGCAAATAAGTCAAATCCAAATATGCCAAGTAAGCCTTTGGCTTTTAGTAAACTGCTCCATGTTATGAGTCCACTTCTGACATACAGACTGCTGAGCACATGCACTAAGGCTGAGAGGAGGGATGCACTGAATGTTGAAAAGTGGCTGACTGCGATGCTGCGGATTGGACCGTAGGTTGCACAGGTGGTGGAGGTGGTGGCGGAGGTGGCTGCACTGGGGTCTGCGTGTTTGGAGAAGGAGGAGGAGTGGGACGTTTAAATTTGTCGGGGCTGTTACTTCTTCGTGGTGAAGGCCTCTGCAGAACAAATATTGAAATTATGTTTAACACACTCCTGAACAACGTTAGGTGCTAGTCCTCTAATCAATTTATTGAGCTTGGCAAAAGGAAAAAAAAAATGCACAAAAAATTCTGAACAATTATGTGGGAAGAATCCATTTCAAAACATTGCAAGAATCACAATACAACTTTTACATAAAATAAACATTACTCTGAAATAGAGTAGCAAAGGAAAGGGGAAGTACTTTTGACATCAAACAGAACACGCATTCCTTCCCATCAGCTTGCAGGAAATGAACACAAGGCATATGTCCTGAAGATACATTTACCTATGATGACCACCAACCTAAAAAGAAATGAGAGATGCTGCAGAGACAGCACCTCCCAGTTGTGCTTGCCCAACCAGTAGATGCTGATCAATTTTTAACTTTACACTGCTGGCATATGAAGTCCAACTACGTGGTACCTGAGCGTGGATAGAAATGTTTCGAATGCCAGAGTCTGCCCAGAATCTCTAGCTTTCTGAAAGGCTCTTAGCCTACACACTGGAGCAAGACCAAAGCATAATACCAATTGTCCTTTGGGAAAAAAAAAAAAAAAAAAAAAAATTAAAACCCTTTGAGCTGCAGGAGTGAAGCAGTTGTTAGAGAGCTCCCCTCAACAGAAACCACAGGTTTTTCAACAACTTGCACCTTTAAAGACAAAGATTTAAAATCCACTTTATCTTCATAAACTGGGGGAGGCAGGGCAATCTTCTTTAATGTTAGCAATGTAAAAGTATAAATTACACTGCACAACACTAACTTCTGCACTTTTGAAACCAAAATGCTCACTACTTACCGATCCAGCATTAATCAAGAACCTCATGTCATGACAAACCACCCACCCACAATTAATAATCAACCACAGGTGATCAGCTCTGGGGAGAAGCACGATTACAGTGCTATACCAATGTACTATAGGTAAAGTCAATTTATTCTGTAATGGAGATCAAAAAATGAACAGTCAAGAATCAAACTGCAGTTCAGTCAAATAATGTATATTGTATCTATTCTTCTGCACAACTATGTACAACAGATTAATGTTCTATGCAAAAAGCCAAAGGATTCTTGACAACTGACTGATGTCTCTAACACACTTAAAATCATTTATTGCATTTGTGTACATCTAATAATATGAAGGGACCTGGTTTCAGTATCGAGACAAAGCCAAGAGCTACTTATCAATACCTTTCTCAAAACAATTAGTATTTTCTCCTGAAGATGATCTTTTTTATAGTGAGTCAATGTGACACCAATTAATTTACAGTTTCAGAAAGAGTAGTATTTCACAGAGACTGAACAGAACAAGTTCCTTGGAAAACTTATTTACAAAACTAGGTTCCAGGTTTTCCGGAAGCATAAAGATCTTCCTGTGATGAACTCATGTGACACACAGTAGTGGGCTGAACCCGGAACCAGGATTCTACCTTCCTGTTGAGCTCCAGCTTCCCTCCTGTTCTACACCCACCATCCTAGCATTCCCACCAATCTTTGCTCAATGAAATTAACAATTATCTTTGCACGCTCACCTAAATGATTTTAGAAGCAGCCATATTTTAGCATTCTACTAAACATTCTATTCTCACATCTGAGAATGCCAAGTATATGCAAAAACCTTGCAGGATATTTACATACTACCATACCTGTTGAGAAAAATTGAAATGGTCTTGAAAGAACAACTATATGGTATTTTGCCAAATGGTTAATATTTAGGCTCTGTTTTCTCATTAAATTCCACAAATATTTAGAAAAAACACGAATAAGTAGAAATGCATCAAACATTGCAGGTAAAAAGGAAATAAATCCAGTTGAAAGATATGAGAAATTGCCCTAACAAATGTTTATATTTTCTTTGCCAATGAGAATAGAAAATAAGAGTTAACTGCCTGTTACAGTGACATGATGGTAGCATTGTGTGTCATCCTGAAGAAAACCTGAGCTTGAAGCAACCTCAGATGACTCATCCGTCAGATGGTGGAGACTAGGAGAAAAATGAAAGCAATGTTTTTACTTCCCGGGATAGGCTTAGTAGCTTAGAACATCACTTCTCACACCCTGCCTGCTGATCCGTAAGATGATACCTATTACTGTCCTTAAGATGATAATACATCCTATTCTTTTGCAGAAAATAAGGTTCTCCAAAAAGAATCAGTTTCTGAGGGGTGAAGAGGAAAATCAGGGTTGAAGAAAGCAGCAATAGATATCTTGGAGTAAGGAGACAAAAACAAACATTTACAAAATGTTTTGTAAAAAAGCTTAAGGACAAGCAATCATAACTTTTAAAAACCAAACTGACATTGGTAACAAGTATTTACTATTTTAAATACTTACTGTAATACCATGGGATGGTCCCATATGTTGCACATGAAGGCCTGGTGAATTGTAGTAAGACATTCCAGCTCTAGTCAGTGAAGTTGGTGGTGTGAAACCAACTGTGTGACTTGCATATGACAGACCTAGAAATTGTTAAAACAAGATAACATCAACATTCTTGTTTATATTACAAACTAAAGTGTGAGGTTTTTAAAAATTTTTTTTGTTTCTGAATCAATGATAGGTTAAGAAATGATAACTGCCGTCAAATGAGACATCTAAAAATATTAATTGTACTGAAAAGTGTGATGTAAACTTAATTTCTTTTCCTGTCATAAACTACCATATGTTTCAAAACATATATTACATAATGTTAAACAAAACTTTTCACTTAAACGGTGTAAGGCTCCCCTGGCAGCTTAGTTTTAGTCCACGAGTATTGCCATTCTCCGCAGAGAAAATGACTCCCTGAACAAAATACAGTCTGAAGAAGCAGAGATATTGTGCCTGGAGAAGCATCTAGCACTGGGCCACTGCGAGTTTTCACAAAAAGTGGATGTAGGTGGCTCCTCCAAGGCATACCAGATCCACACCCAGGATTCCTCCTGTTTTGCCTCAGCATTTATAGGCAGGGATCTTTGGGGCTGTGAAGTTAAAACCTTCTGGGATTAGTTGCTAGCTGGACTAGGCTAGCAACTAACATTTGAAATTACAACTTGTTTTATCTACATTAAGGAAAGTTTAATATTCAAAAGTGCTAATATCTAATTCTTCCATCTAAATATTTCCTTTCTGTAAGAACTAATTTATAAAAATGCAGAGTACCTGTACAGCTAACCAAGGTAAACAGAAAGAGCAACTGCTAAGTGCTTAAAGTTCAGACCTTGAAGTGTTCTAAACACTTTGAGTATTTCTCAAAACAGCACATTTTCCAAAACCTTTAGCTCGTTATTCCTTTCTGACAAAAGTATCAGTAAGCTAAGAGACAAGACTTTTCTCAGCTGTTTAGTATTAGACACTAGCAACTGCTTTGAGAATTATGACCAAAAAAATTTCTAAAGGTCTATTAAACTTTTATACCACCACACTGGATTTAACAGTTTTCACAGTTCAGCACTAAATCAGTGCAAAACAGTGCCACTGCAGCTACAGTATGCACCAACACCCAGCTTTATCCTTAACCACATCTATTTGTGTTTGTGCCGACAACTGATGAGACAAGATCTTGGGGTGGGGGGGGTGAGGGGGGAAACAGAAACCCACACCCAAGCCTCAGATCACTAATAAAGTCATTTAAGAAAACATACTCCTCTTGCTTCCTTCAATTCTAAGTTTGATTCTGCTACATCCCCAATGTATGTCTGGTGCAAATTATGAGTGACTCCAATAGAATCACTGTCACCTTAGAGTAGTTAAACAAGGCAGATGAACAAAATTAATCTGCTTTTTGACTACAGAATCTAATTGTCCGTACAGCACATGTTGTATAACTAAGTGCCTTTGTAAGCACAAGGACAGAAACAAGTCAACATTCAGGTAGGTGACAATGTGTTGCAAGTCAGAGACAAGAGCCCACAACAACAAAAGGCAAAAAATATGCTTTAAGTCACTTTTGCAACATTACAATTTTGGACTGCTTTGGGATAAACCAGCTCCAAAAGTTTTACGAATCCAGGTCTACATGGCAGTCAAAGAAGCGATAACAGAGTAGTGCACGTACATGTAAGGTAGCTCATCTCTGCAGCCCAAAATCTCTATCTAGCCTAGCTGCAGAAGCAAAGCATAAAACAGTTTATCTACACTAAAGACTAATTGGTAATTAGAGTAACTAATCCCCAGCTGCCTAGGAATACTTCCACAATCTTCAAAGTTCCATGCACTGTGCTAGAAATCTCAGCAGTATCTCAGCTTGAGAGAGTCCTCAAAAGCAGCACCTCAAGCCATGCAAGCACAAAAGGCTCTGGGATTCAGGAGCCAGAATCTGACCCATTAAACCTGACTGGCTATGCATATGAAATTATAGTGTTTCTAACTGGTTTCACATTATGTTTCTACAAATTCAAGCACATCATTTCCCAAACGAAACATGCCAAGTCATAAATTACTTGATGCAAAATATAAGCATTGTATTATTCTGTGCTGATATTTTTGAGTGTCTTCTGTACTACTTTAGATATAAAGTACTCTCAAAAACTATTTGTTTTCATCCATTACTGCATTCATATATCCCAGGCAGCTGTACAAAATTCCCTATTGATCTCATTAGTTCTCTAACAAACTGCTGCTTCTATTTTTCTGAAGTCTGAAGCTTCCCAACTGTGGATATTAATTCATCAGATGTGAGGGAAAGTAATGAGAGAAATGATCATTTCAGCTGTGCTATTTTTAACTCTGCTTCAGACTGTGTTTCAGCATCCCCTGTTTGTGGGATATAATTCCCGCTAGAATGCAGCACTCTTGTATCAACTACTGATGGGATGTAAAGTCCACAGGGAACAAGGAATGTGCTTCAGTCCCAGTGTAGGAACAAACTAACAAGAGTACACCCGCACTAACACATCAGCATCTAAATTGGATGCATTTCTAGGTAATCTAGGATGCAAGCCTATAAGTCACCAGATAATTTTTTCGATACATACTTTTAATTATAACCACTGTATGGACTGCAGATACAACGTGCAGTTGAATATTGTATTATTGTGAAGGCTGCACAAGTATAACCACAAACGTCCACAGCAATTCCTCCAGAACAGTTGTTAGCATGACTAGGTTTCTGTACACCCAGTTATAGGAAAAGGATAAGAAAACATACATTGTTCTCTTAGTAATATACCTTGCAAAACTTTGAATGTCAAGTGATTTGGCTCATTTCAGAAGCCTGAAAACCTCTTGAAAAACTCTATCATAATGCTCATCTCTTAACACTGTAACTGTCTTATAAGTGTATGGCTTATGGCCATAGCTAGTTTTCACACATGCTTACTCCTTTTGCAACACCTGGATGAAAACTATTTTGAGTCCTTCTGAAAAACTAAAGTCAGTCTTGAAAATCAAAGAGTTTAAAGACATTTTACACGTTCTAGCAGACCTGTGTAATAAAACACCTCAATCCTATCTTGCAGAATGTGTCAATATAGAGCACATCTCATTTTGCCCTTACCTGTCCAACAGGTTCTAAAGGTAAACTTGAGAGAGCAGGGCAGGCAGGACTCAATTCATTACGTACAAGTGAGTTTGTGATTGCCATATAACATCCATGGCCAACAACTTTTAATGAATGTCCAAGTGCAATTTTAGGGGAATTTACCTTTCAGTCAATAAATGTGTTAGTAACACAATACTTTGACTTAAAAAATACATTCAGTAATTAAGAACTCAGAAAAGGTTAGTTTGCCTTTTTTATACAAAGTACTAGAGACATGAATTCTTAATTTTATAGTTATTGTTTTACAATAGAAAATAGCAGAAGTACAAAAGCCATTTCTCTACTAAACAGAAATGGAAATTGACTTTTTTCCAACACGTTCAAGATTAGACTTCTATAAGAAGTTCTGATTCAGAGCACAATAGCAGTCTCATTACTAGTTCATCACCAAACTCTAGGAATCTGTTGGAACTATGCATCTCATTGGGCAACTTCTATGGAGGCGGGGGGGGAACCAAACACAAAAGAAGAAACGATAAGAGCAAAAAAAAGAGAGAGCAAACAAGAAATAAAAGCTCAAGTGACAGCTACTTAACTGACCTTTCATATCTGTTCACAGCGTAAAAGAGAACCATCCTAAAACATGCTGCACTAGACATCTAAGGCAAAACTATTCTTACATTTGTGATACGTTTTTTTTTTCTCCAGACTAGCTTTGAAATGCTAGTGACCTAAATATATTAACAGGGCACGTTACTATGTGATGCATACAATAATTTTAGAAACTGGTTTAAATATTTACCAGGTGATATAGGTCTGCTAGAACTTGGTGAGGGTGTATAAGGGATAGGACTGGACACAGTGCGAGGTCTTAATCCTTGTGCAGACATCTCATTAAAATATCTAACAAAAAAAGGTAAAGAATAATTAGATCAAACCTTTTAAAATGTGCCATGTTTTAAATGTTTCACTGTGGTTTTTTCAATTCCCATAAGAATCACATTAGATTAATGAAGGACCGGTGACCTTTAGGAAGTCATGACAAGAACTCTTATTGCTGAAGGCTCAGATACTGGCTTAACTTTCAATGGAAATAGTTGGACTTATCTTAGTCATTTGCAGTTAAAACCATACAAGTTGCATACGGTTAGAATAGTACATATTAAGGCCAGAGGTATAAATCATGTCATCCAATCTGACATTTTTGCACTTTACACATCATTTCTACATTGAACTCAATAGCTTGTCTGGCTGGAGCGTATCTTCCAGAAAGGTATTCAGCACTAATCTGTAATCATGAAAAGGGGGGAAAAGAATCATTAAAGTATTAATAATTTGTTCCAACAGCTTATCAGCCTCACAGTTAAAAACACGCCCTGTTTCCTACTTGAATCCCTTTGGTCTCAACGTTTAGCCATTTGCTCACCACGTCTTTTGCCACCGGAACAGAGAGACATTTTGAACCCAGGACTTTCTCCCACTGAAGATACTTCTAGGTTGTGTTGCAAGACACCTCTCACACTTTACTGTGATAAACTGAACAGATTAGAACCTCAGGCAAGGCATTCTTCCCCACCTATAATAATTTTAGTGGTATTTTTTTGTACTTTACACACTGAATACAGTGAAGCTTCTTCACAGCCATTAAGTGCTATATAAAAGGAGATCAAAATGATACCAATTGCTCCTACTTGCAACTTACTGTTTGTATCTTGAAAGTAATTTTGTGTATTTTTTCCACAGCACTAGGCTGGCAGCTTTCAGGGTGACTTGCTTATGCACTCTCCACCTAGATTTTTCAGTCGTTGTCTAGATTAGAGGTTCCCGTGCTCGCCTTCTCCTGCACTTACGGCTGGAAATCAGTGCACCTGGGTTTATATTATTACATTTTGCTGTGTTCCTTTACACACAGAAAAGCAGCAGGCAAAACTGGCTACCTAATGGCCCTTTGACTCTTACTTGTCTCCCCTTCTACCACTGTGTTCTCAGAAATTACTTACATTTATTTCCTGATCACGGGAAAAAAACAAAAACAACACAAAATGGAGCAGCATTAAAAATATTCCTATTTGATGGAACTCACAATGATGACTACTTCGAGATCCGTGAGCTGGTTCCTATACTATTTGAAACATGTTTTGATACTGCATCTTATTAATTTTTAACCAGGATATTCAGTTACTAAGCCACAACACCTAACTCAGGCAGTACACTGTAGTGATACCAAGGTTGGTTTAAATTTGGGTAGATCAGGTAATAAAAGTAGCTGTGATAGGGGAAAAACAGAAAATTAACAAACAGGTAGTTAAAGTTTAATAAATATAAGGGTAGTGAAATTGAACTGACTAGGCTACCTCTACAACATACAGTAACTTGTAATGCAGACAGTACATGTATTACAGCAAGGCAGTGGTCTTTGTCTTTATGTAGAATAAAATACAAATAAATCACAATTTTCTGTAAGTCATCCTAGTACTGGAGCAGGTGGTATGGAACAGCAACACACCATTACGTGCTTCCTGGTTTCAGGTATTTCCCTACTACTCCAGAGAACAGAATGGAGGATTGAAAAGACAAAGCTATTGCTAGTCAGGAGGAAGAAGTTTGGGGAGAGCTGTGTATTTTGCATCCAGTAAAGCATTTTCATCTACGCCCATCTACAGAAAATAAGTATCATCAGCTAACTGAATGCAACTGAAAAAACTAGGTATCTGATACATCACCACCATTGTTTTTAGGAAGACAGTGTTAGCTGACAAAAAATTACATTTTAAAATCATTACTGCCTGTAGTTCCACAATTATTTTGTCTACACAGTTCTCCTAAGACTAACCACTCTAACACCTGCTTTGTCCTTCCCTTTACTTTGTATTACTTACACTGCAAATACCTGTTTTGGAGCGATTCTGTCACACCTTTGTAGTACCAAGAAAATCAACATGGCAACAAAATTTCTTAGAAGTACAGAAGAGTTAACCAAATTTCCCCGCATTTTATTGATCACCACTACCTACAACTGGGTGACAAAAACATTATTAGGATACTCTACTTTTTTGGATTAATACTGATAATTCACATAGATTTAGATTTTGACTATATTTCCACTACGATGTAAATACTGTCAGAAAAGATTAGGCTAATAAAAGTAGATTCAAACACCAGAATCCTGTGTTTCTAACAATTTAATTTATATAGCAGTCACTACATCTTAATACCAGATGCTACTGCAATATGTCAGTTGCCTAGTATTTCATTAAAATGAAAACACTACCTTGAACTTTAAGGGTGCTCCTTGAAACAAAATATCTGGTACTTTGTTTCTGGTAAATTATGGCTTATAACAAATATACCGATGACCCAAGAAGAAATATCTCAGTATCAGAAGAATACACAGCACGGGGTAACTTTTAAATTTTTTTTTAAAGGACCACTTTAAATCCAAAATAATGTAAAACAGTAAAACAAAATAATGAGCATTTGATAAGAAATAAGAATGTTTTATTCAAAGTGTACTTAAAAACCTCTTTCAAGATATAACACTGTCATATGACTATGGCGTGAGAAAACACTAAAAGGCATCATATAAAACCATGAAAAACTCAAGACTATCTGTAAGGTCAGTGCAAGCAATGCAGCTTGCAGTAGAGAAAAAAAAATTAAAAATCAAGGATGTTATGGTTTGGACATCAAGAACAAGTTCTCTCTATGGCTTTACACAGTATCCCTTTGTATTTGGCTGAACACATTTTACTTTCTGCAAAGGACAAATTATCCCCAAGTAAGGACGTTGTTCCTACCTCACAGAATTCCTTGCTGTTACCAAATTAGGGGCAAAACAAAGGTATTGTGATCGAATTATCCCGAATCTCAACTCCACAGCTATATTTATTTCAATATACGTTATCAAAACCCTAAGCAATCTTCAGATACAAATATTTTGTTTCTCACTGTTAAAAATAATGTGATTTCTACACAAGTTTTATACAATTTTACTGAAGATATTCCTGGACCATGCTAAAACTTTATACGTGTATGAAACCCATATACAGGTTATTTCTATACTTATTCTATAATAGTAAAAAAGAAATACTAGTATTGATTAATAAGCTCAATGCCAGCATATCTGGATGGCTAGAAAATACAAACCTTTCATCGTCCATTTCCAAACTAGATTCACTTTCTGACAGTTGCCTGCAGAGTGCTTCCCTACGTTCCATTTCCCTCTGTAATTTTCTCTGAAGTCTCAAGTTTTCTTCTCTCATATGTCGCTCCTCTTCTAAATATTGTGCCATCTTCTCTGAATCTGAAATTCAGAATTTTTAAAAAATGTTATTAAAATTCAATCTCACAGACAGGCAAATATGTTGTGCCTAATTTCACTCAGGTGCTTCAAGAATGAGGGTGCAGAAAATGCTCAGGATGGATCACTCAAAATTCTCATGTCTAAGTTATCAGTTCAAAGTCTAATTCCGAACAGTAGCTACTAAAATAAATTACTCGTTGACAGCTATTTTGGAAATAAAAGGTAAAAAAGTAAAAAAGTTTTACAGTATTTACTTAAATGAATTTGAAAAGAAAGGAAAAAGTAATGAAGAAAATAATAAAACCAAAACCATAAAGAAGAAATACAATGACTCCTGCTCCACTAAAATAATGTTATTCCATGCTTACAAAGATTTTACTGCAACACACAGAAGAAATTATTTTAAATGTGTATTTCCATTTTGAAGGAAGGACAAAACAAGTTCTGAAACCCAAAACACTCAAACTTGTATTAAATTGCTACTGTATATGTATTCTATAGCATTCTTTCAATTACACATTTTATCATAGAGACTTGCCAGCAGAACATATACTGATATTAAAAGTCAACAAGTGCTTTATTCTTTACATCAAAGGGCAGTTTGAGTTTGCAATTCAAAACAAATTCAGCAAACATCACTTAAATGGTGTGGCAAATGGTGTGGCATCACAGGCTATTTAAAGTGATAAAATCAACTTATGGAAAGCTATGAAGCATTTTGACAGCTTATTTAAATAATGGAACACATGATGAAGACTTACAACACACAACGTATTTTGTGAGGTTTTCTCATGTTTGATCAAGTTTACAGTTAATTCCTTGATAGTAAAAAAAAAATAATTACGATTCATCATGCTTTGTGATCACTTCTTTATGCATCACCCTTCAATCAAAAGAATATTCCTGTTTTAGAAGACTGTTCCCACACTATCAACAATATGTAATTTATCTCCTGTGGAAATATCACTTCTCAATATAACAGTATCACTTACTTAAAACTATTATTACACCAAAACAGTTCCTAGACTAGAAGCAAGTGCTTCAGGAATACAAACTATAATACCAATATCAGAATTTAGGAAGAAGATTTTATTAAGTATTTATGAATAATACTAGAGGTTCTTTAATGACCACATATTGCAAACACCAAACTGAAAACTCTATTTCAGTTTCATCTGCTTGCAGGCTAGCACATCCACCATTTCTGTCAGTATTGCTATTCATATTCCAGCTCTGTTTAACCTTCTCACAAAAGGAAAGAGTACTTTTAATCCTAGGTCTTATTTTCAATGAGAATTTTACTTTAAATGCTTCCGAATTTTTACCCTAAATCACAATAATTCAAAAAGAAACCACTTAAAAATAATAAAGAATACTTTAAATGAAATTAAGTAGGCCAGATTTGTACAAAGAGTACTTTAAATCTAAGGCCTTGCTCTTATTCTGAAGTTCGGTAAGTGAAGACTGCAGTGCAGAATTGGCAAGTACAAAGATTAGCAGTCCTTATCTTCTTTTAACTGACACAACTTATTAATACCACAAACTTGTGCACAAAACCTCTGCACAAGAGCACCCTCCCATCATCTCTGTCTTTAAGGAAGGCCTCTGCCTCTGGCAAGCTACTTCTCTAAACAGGGGTTGAAATATTCCAGTTAGCTTGTCAAGACCAGCACACTAGAGGGGGAGAACATGGCCTGTTTCCCACTTGTCCAAATTCTTCCATCTATATGATTACGTATCTACTTACCTATCAATTGAAATGTAATGCTACTGACTAGGAATTAGGCAAAACTCATGAAACTCTGATAGAAATTTTAGATTTAGCATGAAGGAACGAAGGATTGGCATTGCAAATATCACAGGAAAATGCAGGCAACCTTCCTGCCAGCTGAGACCATGTGCTCAGAGCCATAGCCTCTTCTGTTGAAAGGCAGGGCAAAAAGCAGGCTTTCCACTTCTGGTCAAGGGTCCACAACACTTTTCACAACAGAAACACAAGGATTTCTACACAGCTATTTATTCTGTCTGCCTTCCAAGCGATCTTACATAGGTAAGAACAAAATAAGATTACTTGTTCTGCTACATTGTGAAGTCAAATAGCTGCCTGAACAATTAGTCTAACACAGCTACAATTATTTAAAGGTAGCTACAACCATTAACAAGGGAAATTCTTATATACAACTGAATTTTATTTTGCTAGCTGCTAATTCTTTTGAGCAATTCTTAATTTATAACAAGACTCTTACTAAGTAGGCCATAAGTATGTTTTGAAAAATCTATGTGTTGAAATACTGCTAAGTCTCTGAAAAAAAAGAAAAAAGATAGAAACATTTATTCTGGCCCCAAATATTCAAGAAATATTTGTTGATTCTTCCAGATACCCTTCTAGTAAAGCTAAAACCACCAAAATGCAGTATAAAAACATCAACGAGCAATAATACAGCAATTATAAAAACATTTTAATCCAAACCTGCCCTATTTTTTTTCCACTTCTACCTTTAATTCAAACTCATGAAAGTATATACAAAAATCTTAAATTACACAAACCTAAAAAGATTTAAAACAAGTTGTTTACTCACGCTGTAACTGTGCAGCCCTCAGTTGTTTCTTTAACCTCTCCACTTCATTCTTTAAAAATCTGATATGTCTCATCATATTTTCTGGAGAATCTATCTCCATTGATATGTCTCTGGGTGACGGTGGAGCAGATACTGGCTGGTCTAATTTCTCCTGCAAAATTCTGTACAAAAAATAGTTCAAACTTTACCTTCAATTCTTATGAAAAGAAAACCCCTCAAATCCCCCAGAAAACCACTGCAAGGATTCTGACAAGTATACAAGATTTAGTGTAACTACTGGTTTTGGGTACAGAATTTTGGGAGGATTTATAATGCTTTCTTAACACAAAATAAAAAAAGGTAAATTTTATTGTCCAAGCACAGACAGATTTTCTAAAATATTCAGACACTGAAACTCCCAAAGATTTCTGCATACAGTTCAGGAAAAATAAATTCTGGACTATATATAGTTACCTCAGTTTTATACTCAAATGCTACTTGTTCCATAAAATCATTTCTAAGCAAATTCATTTTAATCTCCTATGAGTTTTTACATCTATGTTCTTAGAGGAAGAATACATATTCAAGATAAAAAGATAAGTGAAGTACATCTATGGTGAAACACAATGTTCTTCTCTTTTGGCAATGTTTCTGCTCTTCACCATTATCAAAAGACAAAACTTCACAGACATTTTCTGAAGCATAGCCAAATAGTCTCTGGGGGCTTTCTTTGTTTATTTTTTTTTTCAAATCTCCAAACAGAAAGGTATTCCATATAGTCAAGGTTTCAAATACCTCAAATAACTGACTGTAAATTCAGGAGTAATGAACTTCTCTTATAATGAAATAAGCATATGGTAGATATTAAGTGTTCTAAATGATGACTTTTGGAGTTAACACATGAAGTATTTTTCAGCCTGAAAGCATGAAACCGTTCTTCACTAGAAATATGTTGACTGGCCAGATCCAACTCTGCCCTGAAGGGCAGGGACAGCACTATACAAGCACAATTCTTTGCATGGCCTAGTATTCACACGTACCATACAAAGTGGTACTAAAGCATGGTCTGACTCCACAATATATAGCTCCTTGTAAGAAGGCACACAGTCTTGAGATAAATTAAACCAGAAATGGTTTGGCTTAAAGAAGGCTTTAAATCTAAGATGCACAAAAGTCCTACCAAAGGCCCATCCTGCTATGGATTTACCACTGTTGAGTATCACATGTAGCTATTCAGAGCACCTTCCACACAGCAGGGGTCTGTAAAATAAAACTGCAAGACCTGCAGTTCACCTAGGCTCAGGTGTTTTCTGAGGCCCCAGTTACGATTCACAGTCACAGTAACGTAACTGTCCTTAAACATGTAGAAGAAAATAAGGTATTAATCGTCTCTTCTCCCCTACTCCCACCCAAAAACAGAGTTCTTATGATATGGCATTAAAGAGAGGGTTGCTTTAATACATATTTTTAATCTTAGCTTTCCCAGGAATATAAAGTCTCACTGTCTTAACTTCTATTGAAGAAGCAGCGGGAACTCTCAATGACAGGAGTGCACACCACTGACAAAAAGCTGAAGTCTTCGAGCAGACAGGGAACAAACAAGAGCTTTTCATATAACAAATACACTAAAATACCACATTATTTCCTCTGGGCCATGAATATAGAGCTGACCCCAAACCAGAAGCTTTAAAAAGAGTCTACCAGCAGTTGAAAAAATTCAGCAAATTCCTTCGAGCTTTCCCAGGTCATTTCTTATACTACTTAGTTTCATCTACTTTAAGCAATCAAGGATGTGACATCATGTAAACAAGGAGCTTTACAACTGCTTTAACTTCCAGGTTTTCATAGATTAAACAACTCTTATGGGACAGAGATGAACATATTTAATTCAGAACATTATCTATTAAATGGTATCTCTCGCACAGTAACAAACACACTGCAACAAGACAAACCGTTTTTCTGCTTCAAGCTTATCCATCCTCTTCCAGAGACGATTCACTAACGCTTCTTGTTCTTGTTCCAAAGTATTTTCAAGGTCAATCTTCTCACGTCTTAGCTGGAGAGGAAAAACAATCAATGCAAATGATGGAAACATGTTTTTTGCAAGGACCTGTCATTAGGAAAGATCGTTGCTATAACAACACCATTTTACATGATGCTCTACAACAGCAAGGAGAAAGTGAAGAGACAGAAATCAGGCACAACACAGTGGTCACAGAGCCAGTGAAAAAATCAAGAGATTCAGGAGTTGCACAGTTGTCATCTCCTTAACGGAAATTTTTCTCACAGAACTTGCTGTCTCTGGGCCAATAAGGAAGAACTTGAAACCTGGACACTCAGTCACTGATGACTTGACAAGCCTATTCAAGGATATCTCCTATTCCATGTGTCTCTGAAGTTCAAACTGAATTTACTGTCCACAACACCAACATTTATTCTTTTGAAAAATTTTAGACATTTTTAGTGGAAGAATCACAGTTAAGTAAGCCAGAAATAGAAGGGAAGCCATGTTTGCCTTGTGTCAGATAAAGGCGTGACACAACAAAAATAGTAAAGAAAAAAATTGTGTGAATTGCCTTAAGTGTTACTGTATCAACCCTTACTAGCAGAAACAAATGTACTTCTATCTTAGCAAAGGCTTTATAAAAGTGCTTAACTTGACATTATTCCCATTCACTTACTGTGCGAACAAACATTCTTGATTCTACTATAAGCTAATAAAAGCAGATATAACATAGAACCACACATGAAGAAATCTATTATTAGTATTTTAGTACAAATACAATGCAAATATTAATAAGAATACACTAGAATACTAAGAGGCACAGCTGATCTTATTCAGTGACACTGGCAGGTGAACTCCAGAAGTTAGCAATAATGAAACATAGGGGAACAGATCCAACACCTTTACAGGTGGAAAATAGCATGGAACTATTTTTCCCAGCCAAGCCTTAGTTAACATTCACCACTTTCCTGATGGACAAATAATCCCACATTACAAAATGGAAGGACTGAAAACAGATTAAGTGATTTCCTCACACTGCATCACTGGGTGAAGTGCTATTACAGCATTTGAAAGTGTAAGGGCTCTGTGCTAACCACTAAATTAATATTGAGATACCCAAACAAAATTTAACTTATGCACTTCAGGTAACAGTGCAAGTTTAATGAATGCACAACTTTCTTCTTTAAAGCTTAGAGGAATTAGTTACTGTAAGTAAAAATAGACATATATTCATGAGTAATAGGGAACATCGTTAGTAAAAAGAAACACTGTTTAGTAAATCTTTCCATTTCCGAGTTTCCAGATGTACGCTAACAGTTGAGGGAACTTACACTTCAAGAAAAGAGAAGTCAGGAGCAACATGCTTCAGCTTCACACAAGGGATGAGAATTTGGATCCTGACCAACACTTCATCCCCCACACCAGCAGAAGCCGGAGTGGTACGAAGACAAAGGTCTCAGCCCTGGGAGATTCAGGGCACTTTGCTTGAGGGCACTGCTCGTTAGCCAGTTTGGCCAATGCTTGGGGCTGACAGCATTCAGAGGGAAGAAAGTACACAAGACATTCTGGGAGTCTGCACACCTTGCTTCTACAGTACCAACATGCAGATCTTCACTATATTGCATAGCCATCTATATAAACACATGATGAAAAAGGTTTGACTGCAGATCACTACTTCTGCAGCAATGGCTTTTGTGTCACTTCAGTGCAGCATGGATTAGACTCACCTGCTCTGATGTGGTTTTTTTTTACAACTATATTATTGATCTAGCACCAAACCCACAAAAACATACTGGTGAAAGTAAGTCTATTTCATTTAATACTAGGAAGAAGAGCACACTGGAATTGGAAGATAGAGTAAATCATTTATAACCTTGGATGTGAAAAATCTAAGATTACATTTAGTATTATAGCAACCATCACCAAGGCAGCAGAGTCCATTAATTAGAAATCTGCATGTAGGTAAGCGTGCACAATGGCAAAGTCAAATCATCAGCAACAATATACAAATGCTATAATGAAACACCAAAGAAACCAGGTTGTAAAACAAAGATCTAAAACGCCACATTTCCAGCAATATGAAAGCATACTGGAAACTAGTATCTTCTTTCCTGATCTTGAGTGTTGTCCCAGATCCTTCCAGTGTCAGGATATTAAAGCTTTGAGGATAAACACCTTGAACTCAACCTACAGGAGAAGCAACTGCAGCATACTGACCAGAGCTGCAAATTCAGAGAATAGGAATATTTGTTTTGTACTAGGTAGTTTCAGGTGTGCTTTGAAATATAGTCTAACTCTAGTCAGTGAATTTGTTAGGAACATGATAATGTTCTGAATATAAGCAGGATGGGATTGTTTCTCGAGACTAAACCAGCAGCTCTGTCAATACAAGTGTCATTCTATATGGGTTCAAAGTTACATTCCAGTCAAACGCCATTTCATTTTTACCACCACAACAGGGAAACGAGGAAATATTCCTTGCTTTTTTGGACCTTAATCTTCCCTTCAGAGGAAGAGAAAAATCCCTTTTAACCTTCCACACCATCCACTTGTGCTTCTTCTCATCTCTCTCTCTATTGCACGCATACACTTACTTCACTTCAAATGCAGCTAAAATATCCATTGTGTGTGTATTCCGGGATTACCGCTTCTTCAGTCTTCTTGCCAGTTTACTAACAAGCACAACTGTTCCCTCCCAAAATGGAGATCTTCCAAATCAATGAAAGTTGAACAAGATCTCTGCCTAAGCCCACTATCCCTAATTTCACTTCTCTGCTTCTCATCTGCCCCTCCTGCTTTGTAGCTTTAATTCTTTGCTGCTCTCCAGGAATATCTTTCCAGAAGATTTTACACATTTCATGTTCTTCCCCTTTCAGAGAAGCAGGCACAGAAGATTATTAGTAGCAGTTTAGCTCTTATTTCTCATCTCCTAACTGCATCAATTCTAGTTTCTCACTGTACTGCATGAAATGGAAAAGCAATTAAAAAGAGTAACAGCAAGCCTACACAAACTTGGCCTCTGTAGGACAAAACTGACAGCTATTTATTTCCTATCAAACCACTGAACTGTAACACAGAACATTATTGCTCATTTTAACTGAGACATTCAGTTAATGAAATAGTCACATGTGCAAATTTCTTCACCATTAGCCTTCAGAGAAGAATGTTCTGCCACTTCAAGCTGACTTAAGAAAATTAAGTCAGGTCACATTTGAACACTATGATCCAACTTAAATTTTTATTTAGGAATAACATTCTATACAACCATCTCTGCTACAAACTGGCTACTTACTGATCGATCACCTGTGGCATAAGCAGCTCAGATGAGAGAAAGCAAAGGAGGAAGGGCAGAAAGCATAGATAATTCATGCTCTGTATTTTAAAAATAATAGTTTAGTGAACATATGTTGTAACTATCTGCTCACTGATTAAAGTGATCTAGTAATGCAGCCTTAGATTATGTTCAAAGCATTGCTGAAGTACTCTTTCCAAGCTCTGTTTAACAGGTCTCCCAAAGATTATGTTGAAGTGTTGTGGCAATCTCTCTTCCTTAATTCCCTATGTGTACAATAAAGGCAACATTGCTCTGCTCACACCTTTTAGTTGCTTCTTGCTAGGTACAGCACATGCCCCAAAGGCTGTTGCTTCAGCTGGTTAATTAACACAATAAGCTTTTTTTTTTTAATTTGTGTAAGAAAAGAAAGCATGCTGAAATTCAAAGCAACTTGAGATTTACTATACCTTACTGTAAGAGAAAACAAAGATGTACATTGCATTACATATAAATACGCATGGCATTTGTAAGTAAGGCTGACAGCCAAATTTAACATCTTCATAAACAAATTAAGTTTTCAAGGTCATATATTTGAGAGCAAGACCTTTGACCATCCATGCTTTTTGGACAATCTATCATCAATATTCAAATGTAGCAACGAGTTTCAAATTTTATGATTTCACAACTCTGCCCAGAAAAATGATACGAAAATAAATACCATCAAGATTTTAGCTGTGACTCATGTTAACATTTCAAAGACTAAACCAGCTTATTGTGTAAGCTTACTTTGCATTTTGATTAAGTGGCCACCACCACCACCTTGTGGCTCAGAGAGTTATGTCAATCTCATGTTAATTTCCATGCTGGTTAAGGATTTGCTGGCAACTACATCTTCCTACCTTTCTATTTTTCAATTTGTTCCATAGATCTCTCCATACAGAATGTTAGCATAAGAATCAAGAAAACCCATTTCATCATTAAGATACCCATTAATTAATTTATCCACAATGTCAACAGAAATAGGAGTCATACAAAACTGGTAGAAATTCAGATTACCAGCAACAAAGAAGTTCCACATCTGATGAGAATAGCAAAAAAATTCACACAAATAATCTACTATATTTACACCACCCAAATTATTGGACTTCCACAAACCAGAAAAATTGAAATTCTTTAACAAACCTCTACGTTTCATCAGTTTGCCTTTTAAGACAAAAGGACTCCTACTAACGCCACTGAGATGCTTTGATGCACATGCCTAAAATTAGACATAAGAGCAGTCCCAATGTCTAAACTTCCAGTGGAAACATGACTAAAACAAGTGGTGTTTTATCTCTACAATCTTCATAACTGTCTAGGGAGAAAGGAGGTTGGATGTAGTTGAATCTTTTAAAGTATACACACAGCTGACATCTCACAGTTTGAGTCCTGTGCTATCCAAGCTGCCACAAAAAGGTGACCTAGAGCACAACTAGACCACATACATATCATTTACTGTTGTGCTTAACCACTATCAGAAGCGACAGTCTTTCTCACTAGTAGCATGAGAGTGGAAGCTGATGAACAGCAACAAGCAGCATTACTTACAAAACAGTTGCGTTTGCAAAACTCACAGCTGTCCAGCAGGCATGAAGGCCTGCAGCAAGGCTACTAAAAGTTATAATGGCCATGAAAAAAAAAAAATTAATTGAAGTTTCTCATAATAAATTATGTTAATGATTTATTGCTTTGAAAGTCAAACTGACTCTTCTATATTTTTGACATTGCCCAGTTTCTTACATACTTAAAAAATTAAGTCAAATCTAATACAAAACAAGTTTGGGGTGTTTTTTCAGAATCCCTTGTTTTACAGTCATATAATTCTGAAAGTAAGGAGTTACCTGCTCCAGCGTGAGCTGCTTCGAAATTGTATCGTTTTCCAGTTTTTTAATCTTCTTCATCAGTTTGTTCACTTGAAATTCCTGTTCCTGCTCTAAATGCTGCTCTAGTTCAGCTTTCTCATGCTGCAGCTGAAAATTTAGGAGACATTGAAGTATTTTAAACACATAGATGAAAGTATAAAACTTTATGCACCATTTATTTACACATGTTTATTCTTAACACATTAAATTCTCTAATGATAGTTCTTCTCAGAAGACTTCAAAATGCACAACCCACACAACAGCCCTTCAAAAAGCAACATTTTAAACTGTGTTCCATTTACAAAGCAGATGGAAATAAACTACATTTCCAAATATTTAATAAAGTCCAATCAACATAGATAAATAATATATAGTATATAAAATAATTATAGATATTTCAAAAGTAAAAAATCTATCATAATGTTCACAAAAGCATTAATTTTAATCTAAATGCATCATCTCAAGAGCACCCAAAGCATAAAATGCAGGTCTTAGCACTTCCTTCTCCCAGGCAGCTGAAAGCTTAAAATCGCAACTGAAGTCATACTACTGAAATTGCTCTGCAACAAGATAGTGGGGAAAAAAAAACCAAACAAACAACAAAAAAAACCCACATCCAACACAAAACAAACAAAAAAACCCCAACCAAAATCTAATTTCTATTCCTATGCTATCAAAAGATTTTGACGATACAAAAACACTGGTTATTTCAAATCAATGTTACAAATTTTCTTAACACTCAAGGGAAATTTTTCAGTTAATATTTCCAATGAAAAAAATCTTTACTCGCAAAGCTCTCAAGCAGATGGAAACAAAAAACCCCCCACATTTTAACATAAATTATGTCTTGGAGTAGAGTCACTTTTAACATTGAAGTAAAAATCACAATGGAATCCCTCTGAGACAGGGATCCAAGTCTTCCTGTGAATAAAACAGCGTGACTGGCACCACGGTACAAACACGTGAATTTGACTTGGGGAAAAGCAAATGTCACCAAAAGACAATGGTGTAATTAGACTGTGCTCTGGCCATCCACTGAAAATTGCAGGCACTTTTTTCCACTTGCTGATTTTCTAGGCCAATTCTTCTGGCTATCACATAACAATATGCAAGATCATAGTGTTTAAATGTGTGAGGAAAATCTGAGGAAATGGAGGCATACCTCACAGTCATGGACACAAGTCGAGGTTGCTGGATATCCACAGTGAAGAAATAGACTTTGATTTTAAAACAAACTTAAACTGCTAGTTCATTAATTCAGTTCCTTTTGCTGCTATTTAGAGAAAAATAGTCTGTGAAGTGCTGCCTGGCAGAGAGTTCAGAGCAGAAAGGCTTGTGTGGAGAGAGCACTAGGCAGACAGTAACTATTTGGCAATATACATATGGGAGAACTTTGTAATTTAACTGTGTTTTCAGGGCTTATCAATGCCGAGATTTTATTTTTCACAAATTAAAATAAACACCAGAATAGTAATTTAAAATAAGTGAGATTTATTCCTTTCACTTACTAAATTACAGTATATTTTCCAAAACACCTCACGCTCATGGAAATTCCCATGCACTTGAGGAAGCCACCTAGACTCCAACATGATAATCCCTGAGACTATCATGGCAACTCTTGATCAAATGGTTAGGAAATTTTGTTAAACTGTCTAGTTGGAAATAAAGCCATTTCATTTCCTGTGTGAGAACACATAGGGCTGCTAAGTGAGATTTTCATTAAAAGAAAAATTTATATTCACACCTTTAAATCAAAATATTGTTTGTGGTGTTTGATAACAAAAAATTTGAAGTTTCTTACTTCAATATTGGAGTTAAGCTTGGTTGGAGAAAAACAGGTTTAATATGAAAAGGACATTATTTAGTCTTATAGCTCTGTAAGCCCCTCTCCTTTCCTTCCCCACCCCTACACAGCAGCTACAGTTTAAGACTGAAGACAGCCAAAGAGCCCAAGGAGCAAACAGCATGTAGATTACCACCTAGCTCAAGGTACTTGCTGCACTTTCATCAATCTCCATTTTGCTTTACTAAAAAAGCCAGATGCTTTTTTCCCACCTAACTAAAAATTGAGACCAAATCCAGTTGCTGTAATCAGCTTATATTTAGTTAGCAAATTAAACTGTGTGAAAAGGCACATAGCCAGAATCTCTTACTCAGCCTAAAGCCAGATGCTGGTAACAGAAAGCGTGTGGTTGGGGACTGCTAGCATTTGCAGTCAGTCCAGTGAGTCAGGCAAATCATACAGTTGTATGAAGGAACCTCAAGCCAACTTAACAACAAATACTGTTTCTTGCTTTTGTGTGCTTCATGCAAACGCAACTACCACATTATTTAAACAGATCAAGCTGCAACGCACAATCTTGCCTCATTCCTTTTAAAACTTGCTGGAATTTCCATCACACGGGAACTGATGAGGCTTATTTGTTAGATCTGTAGCTGCTGTGTAGGATCTACTAACCCCTACCTTGGGAGTGTGAACATACTGCAGCCAAAACATCATTCCAGCTGATCAGAAAGCTACTAAGTGAAGCCAGGAGAGATTTATTACAGGAATATCTTCTATTCTGATTTTAACATAAATATACCAGAAAGCAAAGTGACTGGGAATAAAGAGAAACCCACAAACACTTTTCCCTTGAGTGCTAAAAGGGATTATAATATGAAAGCCCTCTTGGACATTCTGATGAACCTACTTTATTGTGCTACTCCTCTTCACCCCTTCAGCTTCATTATTCCAAGTGTGAGAAAAATACTAATAACACACCCCAAAATATATATTAATGGTGTCTGTCACTCATAATTGGGTAAAATAATTTTCCCTTTTATTGGCTTTGATCACCAAACCAAACCAAACCCAACCCAGTTAATGCTGAAACCCTAATGCTGAAAACCAGAATTGCTAACAATGAGAAAACATCCACTGGTAAAACACTGGTGGACAGTGTTTATTTTACTTAGTAAAGTAAGAGAGTATTTTCAAACTGTTTTTAATTATATGTAATTATAGTAACAACTGTTTACAGATACACCTATGGCTTCCAGCTGAAGAGAAGGGAAAAAAATGGGTTAGAACGTTTCACCCTGATGACAATGTCTTATAGGCCTTGAATTGCACATAAAAACTGCAGGAGAGATACTGGGGGGATTTTCAGCTACGTAAGATCAGAGATGGGTTTGATGCAAGAGACACAGCTAATACTTTAAAGTGAGAATGGGCCTATCAAATGCAAAGCTTAGCAGCAGAAAGAGTGCATGCATTAGTTCAGGTTAAGTCCTATACAACTACAGTAATACCCTTCTCTCTCTACAGAAATAAGTTTCCTGATACAATGCAGGACCACATTTACCTTACTTCCTTACTGTACTGGCTTATTCTGGGACAGCGGAAAGTGTTTTTATTAAATAATGGAGCTAATGGATGAAGTTCTCTCAAAAACACCCCAACCCTCATCTATCCCCCAGACTACGACCTTGTATATTGTACTGAACAGTCTATTTTTAGTACTCTAGCCATCAAAAGTTGTCCGATTCCTCCTTTGCTGCATCCTGAAAGTCCTGTTTATTAACAGATTTGTATCAGCAGTTTGCCTCCTCTTTACGTCCAGATGTTCATCAAATAAATGATAGATGAGCTGACTCTGTTTATTCCACACAATCGCATTTGCATCCTTGAGCTGACACATCGTATTTTGGAGAGCAGGAAGGGTAATAGCTTATTTTTACAGGCTTACAATTTTTTGAAAGAACTGTCAAGAATCGGACTTGCATGAGAAACAGTTCTGTAGAGCCTCCCAATTACTTAATCTGCCTGACCACACATTATGCTATTATCTTGGTATGTTGTAACATTTTACTTTAAAGGATAGATATTCGGACCAATTTGCACTTCCAAAAATATAAGGGTATTGAAAAAAAATCTGTATTTGATTTTGAAAACGACTGTTGCACAATTTAAAGAATAAGTGACTTTGTAAGTTCAAACAATATTAAAAATTAATTACTTTCAAGCAGCCTTGTTACACAAATGATAAATTTTCAAGATTTAATACTTTAAATTTCAAAACAGCAACTCAAGTCCACGTCCACAGCTGCAAAAACAGATTCTGCATCAAAACACTTCTAATGATACTCTGCAAAATATTACTACCATTCTATAATGACTAGGGATCGAGAACTCCACAAAAAATATTGTTCCAAAGCTTCCAGAGACTTAGTCAGGTAGACAAAAATATAGTTAGAGTAAGTACATGGGAAAATGAATGTATTCATTCATGAAAAGAAGGTTTATAAGAACTTTATCAGGAACGTATGTGATGAAAAGCTCCTGTTTACTCCAAAACCCCTGTTGAGATGCATGTGCTCCATCTCCACAGCATTCAGCCTAGGAAATTAAAAATTATGCTAAACAGAGGAAATTTAACTAGTAAAAGCATATACTTATTTTTTGGGCTTACAGAGGCAGTAACAGCTAATGCCATGCAGTTATAAACAGGTATTATCAAGCAATGGTATGGCACCAGAAAGCCTGTCAACAGGAAGACAGTGTTATTCCAGTGAAAACACCTTCTTTTATGTGCTACTGTGTACATTTAGACTCAGCCTGCCATATAGTAAAATGTTTCAAAATTAATTTCTTACAATATTAAAAACCTGATGTAACTTTCTATTTTATAATAGTAATGCACATCATGCTGAACTGGGAAATTCTTGTTAGGCTGTTAGTGAGGAGCGCTGCAGCTCGTGCTCTGGCAGACAGCTTTCACATTTAAAACGTTTCAACATTCTAGGAGCTCGTTCCAGATGCCACTCTGAATGCGATGCATAAGCCACTAAAATTGTGGCAAACAAAGGTTTGACAAAGCAGAAACCACACAGGCACTATGAAAAAAGTCCCTCTGCTAGGTGGCTTTCAACTGAATAATATGGCAGTAATTTTGACACAGCCACAGACTAGTAAATACTTGAAAAATTAAGAGACTACAAATCATATGCAGTTTACCAGAAGTACACCCCTCCCTCTGTTCCAAAAGGCAAAGTCTTAGACAAAACAGATTTATATGCATTCTTTTTTTCCCTTAGTCGTACAAAAAACATGAAGCCATTTGATGCACCATGTCTGACAGCATGAATTTTGAAAGTCTAGTTCCAGGTCAGACCAATGTTGCCTGGCAAATACAGAGATTAAGAGTTTAACCCCAAATAGCAAAGAACAGTGGAGCAATCAATTACTGCCCACACATCCACTGGAGGCTACTGTATTTCTGGTTAAGTCATCATCCAAAGTCTGCATCTGATTTAGCTAGAATTCTCTCCAGAGGAAAAAAAAAAAAATGGAAGTGGGCATTTATCAATTCATTATTAGCCTTATAACTGCCTCATCAGCCTTGCACCCTCCAATAAAGACAGAATTGCTACATTCTAGTAGGTAATGGTAAGCACTGGCACTCCCAAATCTCAGGAAATTAAAAAAAGTAAACTGTAATTATCTTAACCTTCTGCATTTGAAAAACATTAGTCAGGAATTTAGAACTACACCTGTGTAATGGGAAGAGTATCCCAAACTAGAAAAGATACTGTAATAAATACTAAGTTGACCATGTGATCTGTGCTAATAATGCCCTCTTTTCCACAAAATGAGTTTATTTGTAGTATCAGGAGTTTTTGCTTCTCAGAGTTTTCATCTGGTAGTCTACATGGGTATAATTTCCAGGATTCATAACTGAAGAAGCAAAACTTCCAAACAGCAGATAAGCTTTCAGAAAACAAAAATCAATGTCAATATTACTTTCAGTTCTTTGCTACTTAAGAAAATTCCCTGCAACTCATAAGTATTCTAATATCAACTTACTAAATCCATAATCACTATAGAGACAGAAAATTATTTTTTGTGGAAACATACTGTTTATCATAATTCTACAGGTAAGCTCTTTAGGGGAAGAGACCATTTCATTTGTATAATTTATAAGCTGCTGAGCATGTTACTAGTGTTTAGGAGAATATATTAATACACATTTTTTGCATTTCACAGCAAGTTTATCACATCAAAGACATAATCAAGCCATGACATGAGATCTGCATTCAGCATACACACGAACAGAATAATAGTTTTAGTATTAAACTGTTTGCTTTAAAACAAACAAACAAGTCCTCCACCTGTTCTGCAAGTCTTGAGCCACTGTAAAGGTATGAAAAGTCATCCAGATGTGTGGCCTACAAAACCTGCTGACCAGGCAGATTCCTCTGACACAGCTTAAAATATGCTTTGCACTAGAACTTTGATATATCCCTTATCATCATCTCCTCTGTGCACTGCAGTTAACAGGTGAACCTGTAGGCAAGATATTCCATGCCACTCACCCCTCACAGGCACAACCACTACCAACATCGACAGGATGTTGACAGTTGTTCTCTTTTTCAAGTAAGCTGGGTTAATATTCAGATAGCAGACAAACAATTTACTTCCAAAAACTGCTACCTAATGATACTGACAGAAATGACACAGTTTTAGGACTAACAATTTGTAACACAAGTGTATTTAAGAATTGTCACCTTTTAAAAATATTCTGGTTGACATGACATTGTTTATCAAACACTAAATGAAACTTACAGGAAAGCCACACTAAATGAAGTGTAAGGCTGTAGGCTGAGATATTGTTTAGTAAAAGCAGATGGTGGTCAGAATTATACCTCCATATTATTGTAGTTATGGCTATGTAGTTAACTTTCTTTCAGCAGAAACTTGCAGCATGCCTACTGAAAGCTGGATAGCATTTATGGGAAGATGTTGAATCCGAAACTGAGGATTTTCTCCAGATGCTGTACAAAAGGTGAGAATAACTTCACCAGTTTTATGCCTGCATTCTGTTTCGGACGTACATGCTTCTCTGAATCTTTCTCTCACTAGTCAGAACGAAGTTACACCCTTTAAGGGTTTCCAATGGATAAACAGCATAATGCCCTTGCATTATTTCATACATTACAATGAGGCACCCCCTTGGCCATTTTAGTAACAGCAGATTATTAGCTTTTTCCTTAATTTGGGGCAAAAATCAAAGGATACTTTCTGAAATTCCATAGCAGAAAAGAATAAAAATTAATTGTAGTTTTAGATTCACAAGGAGCTTGTATTTGTCTTTTGTAATGTGTGAACCTATTTTGCATAACATTAGTAATTTAAGAACTGTTAAAGATACAGCTTTATATCAATCTCAGTTGAATTCTAGGAAGAAGGCTAAGCATATTTTAAGCAATTACTAGATACAGATATTTAGTTGCTGCAGAACTTGGTGTTGTACAAATTTGTGTGCAAGGTCATTATATGAGTTCAAAAACCTTCCACCAAATCAAGTGTAATTCATGCTTTTACTTTTAAAGTAAGTTTTACTTTGCTCTACATAACATACAGTACACTTCCAGGTAAGCTGGTTCGTTAACAGATTTCTACATACCCCTTTCAATTAAATAACACTGTTCAACAAACTGTTTCTCCCTTTTCTGGAAGAGATTAGTGGAAAGCTTTTTCTATAGTAGTATCTCCATCTTACTTGAATTAGAAAAGAACGCTCAATACCCCCTATATTACTGCCATCTGCTTCTCTATTTTTCATAAAAATGTATGACTTTGAAAGCAAATGTACATCTTATTCAGAAACATTCTTGTCAGTCCTCAAGAATAGCAAGGGGAAATAGTAATATCAGACTGAGGATATTTAATCTTGATACTTAACTTACAGTGAGATAATAGGCATCAAATAGACAAAGTCATAGAAGTCCCAGTTTTCAGTAACAAAAGCGTCAGATGGGATTAGCTCTAATGCTGTTTCCAAACAGTGTATTTCCTAACTGCAGGGCTAAATATGCCTTAAGTCTCCAGCTGCAGAACATAAGAAATGCTTACAACATACAGATTAGGTTCTTTAAAATGGACTAGTTTTTCATGACAAAGGTTATAAGTAATGGCATGAAAACAGCCATAATGGATCACACCAAACATTCACCTTAGTACCCTGTCTCCTACAGAGGCCAAAAGGAGGTATTTAGACAGGTCTATCAGAACAGTGCACACCACTTCCAACAAATACTTACCCACTTTCCAAAAATTAGCAACTTGGGTAATGAAAAGAAGTTTCTCTGCCATAAATTGTCCCAGCATCTTCAACTTTTTACTTTTAGCACCAGACTGATGTGTTTTAATTCAAGAGAAGCAACTGTTTTGTTAAAAGTATGGATAAACTTACCGATAAAGTCTCCTTCAAGCATTGCTGCACATTCTTGTATATAAAATTTAATATTTCAGGACTCCTGTTAAATATAAAATACTCCAGAAAAAAGCGTCTGTTTCACTAACATTTTAAGTTAATCAGTAACTCTCTTCTGTAAGACAGTTACCATTTACTTTAAGTGACATCCATTTCTTTGCATCTCTATACAAACTTTTAGGTTCTCAACGCTATGAGTTTGCAGATGGAAACTTTAAAGCAATGTATTAAAAAACGCTTACTCACTACATTTCTTGTATTTTACTTTTATCAAGTGTCAAGCTTTACAACAGCTACAACCTGACCACAACCCTCTGACTGCAGTCACACTAACAAAAAAGTTCAGCCACCAGCTGGTCCTGAGGCTCCTGGGAGAAACCTCAGTAAAGGCACCAATTACCTGCATCAGTTTTCTTGAGAGCTCATTAGTGAGAAATTCCTCTTCCTTTTCATAGTTTACTGCAAGTGTTTCTTTTTCTTTCTGCAGAGCTTGAATCTTCTTAAAGAGAGTATTACTGATGAATTCCTCTTCCTGCTCTGCCCTTGCTTGCTGTGAAATAAAGACAGTTTTAAGAAAAAAGGGAGTAAGTCTCCACAGTAAAAACTGCAATTATTCCATTCCCCTTTAAATGCCCCCCACCTCTTTTTTTTAATCTTGCCCATCATCCTTGAGAACAGTAGGCTGTTCTAAGTGCTGTTACCATCACCTTTACTAACATTATAGCACTTTTCTTCCTTTTTTGTTCCCCATCTTTCAACTTGGGAAACTACACTGGTGCTTCAAAGTTGCCTCCCCCCAACCAAATGCATGAACTCCCCAACCTTTTAAACTTTATAAAAGCATTACTGATTCACAGATACCTACTTTTACCCACTCTATTCCTAAAAACAAACTCCTCTCTAAACATTCTCCATTACGATCTGAAGCACAGATCTGAGACTGGTGCATTCAGCACTATGCATGCTTTCCAGATCCCTTAGACTGCAGCCCTGCTTTCTAGGAGTCAAATAATGCGTTTATTCTTTCATGCAGATACACCTTGCTTCTGAGCCGCAGGCAGCACGGCTCATCTCACAAGGATTTCTACCCAACCACCAGCCAAGGAAAACATACTTTCATTACTTCTCAGAACTGTTACTTCACTACATACAACATCAACTTTAAAAAATGCCATGTGGTAGCTTTACCCTGAGGATTTCCAAATTTCACAAGAGGAGAGCTACTCTGGAAATCTTCCCCATGAAGAATCACTAGAGAAGACAATTTCCATTCCAGCTCTCCCCTAGCACCTAGGCACTGCTCCAGAGAGCCAGCCTGTGAGCTTGTTCCCTCGCATTCCCTACAGTTCAGATGTTTGTACGTTTTTTTAATGTACATATTAAAAACTTGATGAATGAAACACAGAAGTTATCTCTTGGAAGTGTGCTCTAAAAGGCTAAGAAGGGTATTTCATATGGGCAAATGAAAGATCACAGCTACAAATTGTTAGAGCCAACTCTTAATTCTATAGTCCAAACAGCCCAGAACAACAGAATGACAGAAATGCAGAATTCACAAGCCACCACCTTTAAATAAATGAGACAGTGTAGTGTTGAGGAGTGTTTTCATCCCCTACAATTAAAATACACATCACTTGACCTGCGGATCTGTGATTTGCCCTGATTCTAAAAAAATTATACCAGCTTATAGCTTACAATATGTAAAGATTCAGTAAGTTTTATTTCAGTAAAATTTGACAGAGGAAAATTAAGAACTGAAACAGAAGTATAACTACAGTTTTAATGAAAGCTTAGCTTCTGGAATCTTCTGCCCCAAATGTGCCAAAATAACCATCTTTTTATATATATTGCACATTGGAAAATGCTCAAAAGATTTCATTATGTCAATGATTTCTTAACTGGAATGGTATATTCCCTGATAGCCCAAGGGACAATTACTTCAAAGACACCTTCCATGCCTAAAAGAAAAGTTACTTAAAGAACATAAACATCTTAAATTTGGGGGGGGGAAAGGGGGGGAGG
>NW_010972665.1:11568116-11586820 GCF_000737465.1 Haliaeetus leucocephalus
GGGGGGAGGGGGGCGGGGGGGCGAGAGGGGGAGGAGAGGGGGAAAAAAGTAAATGAGGGAAAGGTCTGGTACAGCTTATTATCTTAGGAGCTTAGGTCCTGCACAGCACCTCCTCTCTAATGTTTGTGCATCTCAATGGCAGAGAACTGCTACTCCAGCATGTTCGGCATTGGTATTATGACTTGTCACATCAAGACAATGTAGAGTTGTCCAAGGGCTCTGAAGAAATGCTAAATTGTCAGCTAACATCTCAGAGGATTAAAACTCAAGGAATCTAACTGATCTTAATAACATCATCTATCACTTTCTAAATGTGGCTTTACTTAGAGCTAGTAACAATCTTAACATCTTCAGAGACATTTCGGAACAGAGTAAACAAGTCAAATTGCAATGGTTCATTGTCCTCAAATCGTTAAAATTCATGCCTGCTGTTCCAAAATCAACTCCTCCATTGCCTTCACTACACAGGATTTCTACTGGTGTCCGCTTTTCAATGGTTCAGACACTAAAAGTCAGTGACACAGACCAAGCTTACCTAAAAGTAAATTGGAAGGCACTTGGTTCTAAAAAAGAAAAGAATCAGGGTGTTTCTACTTTGATTTCTGTTCATTTGTAACTTGCCCAGGTTTGTTCTGCTCAAGCTTTGCACCAATCAAAAGCTCTAAAATCCCATTATTACAGCACCGAGCCTGCACAACACTTCGTAGCCAGATCCTGGTGTTACATTAATGATGGGTGCTTGGGCCAACGCGGACACAGGCTGCCAAGATCCCAGCCCACTCCTAGCCAAACAGCCATGCCCCTCCTTTGTGCTTGCACGGGTGCTCAAGCACTAGGCAGCAGGCCAGCACAGGCAGAAGGAGACACCCAAAAACTAATCCTCTGCCTTCCTCCTCCCATTTTTCTTTCCTGGATCCACTTCCTAAACTGGCGTACCACACAGGCAGAGTGCTGGCACCCGGAAACTAAGAACAAACAGGCACAATTTAGGCCTGTTTAAACTGCTCTGCAACAACCCCCTCTGCCTACAACCGTGCAGGACATTGGCTTGCATTCAACTGGCTCAAAGGAAAAGCTGAGTATGATTACATCTGCCTCCATTACACAAAGAATATATTTCTCAACTGAACAAACAACAGGAACCCCACAAGTCTAAGTACGAACTGTAAATTCCAGATATCCACACATCATATTTAATACAATGAATGTCCACTTAAATTACCCAAGGGTCAATTTCAACACAAACTTTTTAGTCAAAAAACACCATAGTTACTAAGTCTGGATACAAAAGCACATGATGCCCTACCATATTTCTTCAAAATCCATTATAATTTCATTCTGAAACTTTCCCTTCATCTTGTTACTCATTACTTGGAGATAGTTCAATTATCTTATGTAATAAAATCATTCATGTTTACCTTAATATTGCCTAAAATCTTGAAATCTGTTACTCATTTAGCCCATAATCAAACTGATGTTGTAAAACAGTCATTAAAAACCAAGGTTTTAATACTATTTCCTGCACAGACTCTGTCACTACAATATTTTTTCCGGAGATGTATACATTGTGTTTCCATATGGACAATCTGCCTTTTTATTAAGTATCTGCATTTGAAAAGAGGCTCCGACATGATCAGAAAAAAAAGATAAACAGAGCATGGAATTCGGACACAGTAGGTCTTCTATGAGGGTACAGAGTTCTTGGTTTTTCCTCTATTAACCATATCATATTCAATATCCAAAAACACTAACAGCAATTCACTCTGTTCTGTGTACCGTATTACAAAATAAATTGCTAAGGCACCAAATTATATAATGTGGTAACACCTGATCAGTCTATCTCTGGAAACCTGAAACAAGCAATCTACTTCCACCACAGATTTTCTGCATAACCAGAGTCACATCCACCTGTCTCCTGTGTCTCAAAACTCCACGTATAGCTAACTCAGAGCATTTCACGGGCACATCCACTAAGGAAAACTCTGTAATTATTGTGGTCAAGACCATAAATGGCAAAGACTATCATGCTACTTTGCAAGAAATCAAAAATGAAGAGGGGAAAAAAAGCACCTCACGCATATACAACACACAAACCCTCTTACACTTTCTAGGAAGAAAAATCCTATTATTTCTATTGCAGTACCACCTGAAATCCTGATCACTAGTAGAGCTGATGCATGAAGTGTTGTAAACACCTGTCCTTGTGAGCTTACAATCCAGTGAGCTAATTTTAAAAGAATTAAGAAACATGTTTCTCCTAAATTTTATATAGTAACTGAGTATCACATCAGAAAGTGAATCTCATCAGAAGTTATTTTTCCACACGCTGCATACACTAGCATAAACTGTGAAAAGTTTAGTGTTAAAACCTTTTTCTGCTCTCAGTTCTTCTTCCTGTAAATATACCTTTAGCAGACCAAGTTCACACTGCTAGATTTCCCTCTGTCCTCCTGCATCTAGTACATGCAGCAGCTTCTGCTTATGGTAGGATGCTCTTTCTGTATCACTGGACCATACCCCAACCACATTGCTCTAGTGACACTATTTTATGAAGCAGCAAAATCCAGTATTTCCAATGAGGCATCAGTTTGAACACAGTCAAATAATTAAAAAAAAAAAAATTAAAAAAAATCACAGCTGTCTACACTCCCTTCTCCCCTCAATTAGTTCTTCTAAAAGCTTCACAAACCTTCCTGATATTGCACAGTAAGTAAGCAGGTTCAGCAGTCACAAGCAATACCTACTCCTTAGTCAGTATCAGTACAACATTATCAATGATCTGACATGAACAAGTTCTTGCATTTTAGTTTCAGCTCTCACTTCAGACACAATTTCAGTAACAGGTGTTTCACAAACTACTTCAGTCACCTACACTCGACCACCTGAAAGCCAGATGCCAAGCATGCCTGACTTGCTTGCTGACAAAGCATCACCTGTCTCCAGCAGCATCCAGAGTAGACATGACACTAGAATTCAGGGATTCTTGTTGGAAACAGCCTATCAAGCACTATTTTGATCTAATCCACTTTTGAAGGTCCCCCATCTTTAAGGCAAAAGCCACCATGACCTCTTCACCATTCATCCACCTTTTTACGGTGCAATTTCTGTTGACAGGACCCTATGGACAATATAAGCCTGCAGATGGGGCTGAAGAGCAGTTTAATCTGGTTGCTGTACACAAGAAACTCAATCTTTGCTACTGAATATAGACTGAAAGGTTGAGGCAGCTTCAGGAAGAGATGATCTCAGTTGCTGCACACGTTACACTGAACTAAAGCTGTCACTTCAGAAAGCAGCGTTTCCAAAAGTCCTACTAAAAAAATATGATGAGGTAAAAAGGGCGTTAAGTGCAGAAAGTTATAATGGCATGATTTTAGCATATGCAGTTCTTGCATAAAATTAAATCTAAGTTTCCCAGTTCTCCTGAAGTACACACTCCTCCTCTAGCAGTACTAACTCAAGTTACTGCTCTGGCTGTACTTTCTGGCAACAGTTTAAAATAGTACGGAAAACTGCCGGTCTACAAATGCAATAAATACTCCAGTGAACTGATACTGCTCCCTTACAGGAGGAACTTTCACACTTCAGGTCTCCTAGGCTGGAGCTATTTTTTGCTACAGTCTTTCCAGCCGCACCTGAAATGAGCACACTGCATGCAATGTGCGTTTCAGACAGGGAGAAACATGAACCACCACAAGAACAGAAGTCAACAGTAACTCAGAGACTAAGGGCTCAGCTACTGCCTACTATCACGACTGCCGAGCAGCACACTTCTATGTGTAAGGGCTGAAGGACACAGGAGTTCCACTGAAGTCCCAGTATGACGTGGGCACAGCTTTCCCCCCATGCAAAGGTACTCTTTTCAGCTGGGTGCCCTGTCTGCAGAGAAAAAAAAGAGTGAACGCTCTTGCAGTTAAAGTAGTGAGCTGGAATTCAAGTTCTGGGTTCAATTTGTAGTGTGATTTCCTGTTTAATCTACGGCAATCCCCAGGGTCACTTCCTCAGTTTTGACATAAAAGTACTTTTTTCTTTTTAATATTTTCTTTTTCTTCTTTTTCTTTTCTTTAAGATACATTTTCAGGAATAACAGAGCTACACAAATAGCAGAACTGTACATTTTTATCTTCGGGTATACAGTATCTCCTCGAAGACCCATACTTTTGAAAACAAACAAGCAGTTAATACCTTGGTATGTTTCCTTCTGAACACCAAGATGTTGGGCTTTTTTTTTTTTTTTTTTTTTTAACACAAACCTGGTATATGAGGCAGAAAGGAGCTTTTTGTTTGTTTGTTTAGAAAAAAACAAACAGAAACCACCAATTTACAGGCTTACCAGATGTTGTTTCCAAAACACACTAATGGACGGGGAAAAAAAAAAATAATCAGTATTGAACCTCAGTCTGATAACTTCCACTACTCTAAATGTTACCTATCATGTAACATTAAAGTCACATGCAGAACTGCCTAAAAACATAATTCCTACTACATTTCAGCTATTCAGGAGATGAGTTCTGCTGGGGGGGTGGGAGATATCTGGGTTTTATTACAATAATAAAGAAATATCTATATGATAAGCAATTATTTAAAGTGTTAAAGTTCCTTTTAATCTCCATTTATAGTTGGAAATTCCCTCTCCCCTTCATCCCCCCACCCCCCTCCTTTTTAAAAGGTCAATTAGGTTTTGGCTGGACTTGTCAAAATGCTTCTGTCACAACACTCCTACTGCTAACTCCAATCACACAGCAAGTTTTTCCCTTGATGCCTAACAAGTGATACAGCATATTGCTGTATGAATCCACAATGGTCGCAGACTGACTTGAGAAAGGAGCCAAGTCAAATGACATAAGACATACATTTTTCTCCCTAGTCAGTTTTAACCATGATCAAATGTTTTCAACTCAACATCACTCATGCAGCCTTATGAGACCTTCTCTCAAAAATTCAGTTACCTTCAAGACATGGGTGCATACATCTTGTGGTTTGGAAAACCACACAAGGAACAACACTTTAAAAGAGCCCTCAGAATTGACTAGCTTCCTAAACACAAAAGTTCAGTAGTATTCGTACATGCTAAATAATCTCTTAGCATCAGCAATGAAGTAAATTGTTTGATGGTATGCAATTCCATTCCAATTCAGATTTGTAAACACTTAAAATAGACCCTCTCTCAGCATTTTGATGTTGAACTGCAAGAGTCTTGCACAACTGAAACATACAAGTGGTGAAAACGAAATAAGCACATTATGAAAACAGGCTCATTTCACAAACATAAATATTTATAAAATTAATGCATTTGGTTCATTAGAAATGAGGTATAACAAGCTATACAAAATTCATAATTAATACAATCAGTTCCTGAATTTACTTAAATAATTTTAAAATAATTTAAATGCCTTTCTTCAAAACAGATAAAAAATTAGAGTATATTCTCTTCACAGGTTTTTATTACACCAAAATACCGGCATTGAATAGTTAATACAAATGCAGCACACGAAAAAGCCAGATTTTCTGTGACAAAGAAAATGTCAAGACAGGGTCTGGAAAAATGTATCAAACATCAAATAACTTTTACTTAGGAGTTTAACCATGAACGACCTGCTGTTATGCAAGTCTTAATGTAATTAAAGACTATATGGTAATAAAGCACCACAAAGGAAAGGTAGCCAGCTTGTACGGGCAAACATTAAACATTTCCTATTTTGAGCGTTTGACGTTACACCTTAGCAATCTGACTATTCATTAGACACATACTTTATAGCACTTATTTTTCAGTCACTTAAACATCATCATGTACAACAAGCTCCCAGACAGTTATGGGGGCTGGAGTCTCTGCTTCCAGTACACAAGAGCTGTAACCTGAGCCAAGAGAAGCTACAGGCCAAGGCAAGAATGACCTAGCAGGAAAATTAAATCTAGCCCACAGACCTTTCCAAATGGTTCTATTTCACGAGGCCATTTCTCCACCTCATCACTCACTGCACTTGCACACAAAGTCTACATTTCCTGCACTTCTTGCATTTTCAGTAGCAGTGGATTTCCAATGCATGTGTAAAATGAGCATAGCACATACAAGCAACAAGCCCAGCTCCCCTAAGTCCTCAGGTTCACTGTATACAAGCAAAGTATTTCTTCAAAATACACATTAAATGTTCCTCAGAGGGATCGTAATGACCACATGTCCGAACATGGCCAGGAAGGCAGTAAGAATGGGGCCATATTACACAGCTCCCCTCCGAGTCCAGCAGAGGCAAGTGACCATTCCCAGCACAAAGGTTAGGCAGGTGACACCGCTCCAGCACAAGATACGTGTGCTTTGCTAGGGTCTCCCCCTTTCCTGGTAGTTCGTACCCAACTGAAGATTTACATTGACAAAGACAACCAATATGGAAAATAAAACTACAGGGTCATATCAAACACTAAACCAAAGTTTGAAATACCTCTCTATATTAATCCTTTTCTGATGACTACTTGAAAGAAATTTTTTATTTACTTTGACTGCCAGTGAAACTGCTGCTTTACTGGTGAATTTTTTGTAGTGTAAATAGTTGCTAGTTAATCAATAAGTGTAAACCAAATAGAATACAGGAGTACATGGAACAGGCTTTGCTTTTGTTCAGACTCAATATAAAAGCTCCTGAAAAACATCATAAGGATGCTCCTATACACATCACTAGATTTGTAGTTTTATGTTTAGTTTGCCTGAATTTTTGAACTTGCAGGTTTCTGGACATGAAAGATAGAAAAAAAAGAGATCAAACTGCTTATAGTTACTACTGTAGTATATACCATTTTGTTGGGTTTGGTTTTTTAAACTTATTTTCCATATTCTGCACAATCATTGGAATTGCCACCCTTTTAAAATGTTGTGGGTTTGACTTACATCTAAAATACTCACATTTTACATAATCTGGTTGTGTTGTGCTACTTCAAAACCAATAATCAACAACAGTTTAAATCTCAGCAACACCACCAAGCAGTACTAGAACCTATAAAAAATATAGTGCTGCAGTAAATCAGTCCAAATTATTCTGTAATATCAGACATCTAATGCATAAACACTTCTTAAGCTAACATATTTTAGATACTTTTCCCCCTGTTTTCCACCCACTGATAAATCACCATTTGTCTTCGATGTACCCGCACATTAACGAGTCCACTTTGCTGGACTGACCAATAAGCAAACTCAATATTGCACACTCCCAAAGTTTCAGAGCAGGAAAAGCAAAAGATTCAGTGGAAGAATAGACTACTGGGTGACTAATTTACTACACAGCTTGTGTTCAGAGGTATGTATATTGGTGCTAACAGGCACCGAGCTGTGCTTTAAAATAACAAACTTCGGCTCAAAACACAACCACAGCAAACTATTGTCAAAAGTAGCTTTGCTGCCACAATTGTTTCTCTATTCAAAGACAAAAGAACACAAACAAAAGCAGGGAGCAGAGATTTAATAGTCACCCCCCCCCAAATAATCTTCATGAAAATCCTACTTCACTTTATGTAGCTTAGGTAAATCATTGCAAGTATGCAAATATGAAACACTTGTTTTTCTTCATCAGAGTATATAATGAGTCAAAGTATAATTCTGTTATACCCAGGTTTTACAGGCAGAAGGTGTCAGACCAGTGCTGCATGGCATCCCCCACACATTGTCACTGGTGTGCCACAGGTATCAGCAACTCTCCCTGTTCCCAGGCAGAAGACCGCAAGTCTACTCACTTCTAGACTGGGTCCTGAGCTCAAACAGCCTGTGTACTCAACATCCTTCTCTTCTAGATCCAAATGACTTTCAGCACTTGTAGTCCTTCTTTCAGATGTGTATTACCTGTGGTATATCTACGTCAATCAACCTGCCTTCCTTTAAATTTATTAAAACTAGGGAGGAAGACTATGATATCAAAATCCAGTTCCGGGGTTTCCAAACTATAGCATGAGATGCTCACTATGTAATTTCTTGATTCACTTTCTCGAAAACTTTTTTTTTCTTTTGGGGGGGGGGGGGGGTTTTTTTGTTTTAAATGATAGTTTAAATACAACTTAGATAATCACTAGGGATAGCAATGTTTTTCCCCACACTAGCAAGGTGTCCCTAGTCACTCAACGTAACTAACCTCTTAAGAGGACTCCTTTTAAAAAATATCCCCTAATTTCCTCTTGCACACATTGGCTTTCTAAAGAAACACTTTCTCAGTGATCCACAAGTGCTGGAGACAAAGCTTTTTATTGATTATAATCATACCTTGTTCCTAACCAGCACATTCACTAAGTAAACACCACACTGCCCATCCCACTGCTAAGACACATTAGCTCTAACTCCATCACAGCAAACAAATGTTTCTACTTACACCTCCTAGGAGTCAGTGAGTAGAGTAATATTTTGGTTTTTCCTCCTCTACAGTTTGGACATCTTGCAGTACATACCACAGTATTCTGAAGAGCAATCTCTTTTCAGGTTTTCAATATAAGAAACAAGTCTATCAATTTAGTGTATGAAAATATGATGAGGAATATGAAAAAAACTCTGTACCCTCTGCCTCTGATCTCTACAGAGGTTTCCAGGATGCGGCGGGGGGGGCATACAATCATCCTTGATTATTTACTCCATACAGAACTGGAGAAATAGGTCTAACAGAAAAATGTTTAGGAAATGCCTATCCACTTTTCCACCCACAGAGCAAGAACTTCCAGTTACATGTCTCAGTTTCAAAGAAAAGGGAGTTTTTTGCAGATCTACATCTCAGGTTAAATTTACTCTTGGAAAAGGACTCTGGAGGTGTCCCTCCTCTTTACCCAACCAGGATTTCAGGGTCTGTGAGGACAGAGCTTTTTGCCTAATGAATCAATTCCTGGCAACACTAGCCATGACAAAATTTCTACTCTTCCTTTTTAACAGATGTGAAAAACACATAGTGTTTAAAGCTCTTGGAAAAACAATGATTAAAAACCGCTACATTTTACAAAATTCATAGTAACTGCTTTTTCTGTTTATTTGAAAGCAAAGGGAAACAAGTAGAAATCCCATCACTACCAAAAAAAACCCCCAAAACCTTCCAACATCCTCTGTTGAAAGTAGAAATTAAACTGTGAGGCACACAAAGAAGCATACTTCATACTACAGCCCATTAAACATTGTTGGGTTTTATCGCGCTGACTTGTTAAGAAACATTTATACTTCTATTCTGGACCAAAGTGTATCATTGTGGGAATTATTGATATATGTGGTAGGAGTTTTAAATATGATTATCATCATCAACAACAAAGCAACTAAAAAGACCTTAGCTTTACAGTAATAAGCAGAAACATCACATTTTTAGGCAGTTTAAAGAACTAAAACATCTGAGGAAACTTTACAGATAGCTGAAACACTGCTAGGTTGTTTTGACCTACAGCAAAGCTGAAGAGACACTTATCTACCTCACTAAGCCTACTGCAAACTGAAAAACAGATTGCGTGTAATATTAATGCACAGAATATGAAATATCAAACAAAGTCAAATTCAGAACTGAGAGGAGAAGAAAAGGCCTTATCCTAAGAGTTTCTCCACCAATTAAAGTATCAACCGATGAGCGGAGAGAATACCCTCTTTTCCAGGAGCAAAACTGCTGCAATGGAAGGCATGAAGGGATAGAGGACTCTCAGGAGCTAAAAGGACTGTCCCTCTAGGCAACAATTAGCCTACAATGTCTGTATTTTAACTGAAAAGTTGAAAAAAATTACAAATTCAAGTGTCAGGATTAAAAATTGCTTCAATGTTTCCGCAAATACTTTGCTTTAGCTTTCATCAAAGAGTCCTTGCACCTCACAGAGAAAGATGTGAAACCTGCACATCTGCAATTTGTACCTTGCAGTTTCCTACTTAGACACTTGCATCTTTTCTGTGGAATAGTTCACCTCAAACATCTTGCCTTCATTTTTACTTCATTCATTAAAATGGGATAATAACAGTCCGCCTAATTAAAACTAAGATACCTCTTCAGTCAGACAAGGAGGACTTGGCTGAAGAAGTGGAACTTGAGATGTTCCCTTCTGGACATCCCCAGACTGCTGTGCTGGAAGCAAGACATCACAGGAATGTTTTCTGTTATGGATCCATAGGAACTTGCCTTATAATGTATTTTTTGCCTCTCTTCTAGAGCATGTCTTTGTCTCTTTTCCATTCATTCTGTTTAGATCCCAAATCCCGTGCATAATTCAATTTGTACATTTTGTCCTTATTACTCTCCTCCTTCAGTTTTGTTTTGTTTTTTCTTTAAAGAGAAAGACAGAAAGGATTCACCTCTTGCTCTGCTGCTAAATTCAGCAACTTCCTCCTACCCCCAAGCCCAAAAAAGAGCAGCAAAGCAACTGTTTCTCTCACTGATTTTACCAGGCTATGCTGAAATACATCATACGTCTACTGCTGACAATTTTCACTCCTTTGGAGGAGAGCACTGCCTTGTTTCTTCATTCCAATCACATTTCAATATCTGTTTGTGAGAAGCCAGCACTCCATCCTCCCGCAGCACTCCGTAAGTCCAGCTGCCTGACCAGCCTCGTCTGCAGCTGCCATGGAGTCACCGTTCCAAGCGCTTTCTGCTCTTCCAGTCCCCAGCTGAAATCCCATCCAAGCACACCTTATGAGGTGCAGCATGAAAACAGAACCTTTTGTTGAAGTCTCTAGCAGATGCGTAAGCTTGCTCACCACAGCTGTGTGCCACACACCAGCATTATTTCCTCATTTACTACAGTGAGCTTTAGCACTGACAGTCTATAGATGAAAATACATCCCATGCATACCAACACTTAAAACTAAGGACTTTGAAAACAACTTCACTATTAACTGAAGTCCGTATCAGCAGTAGGAGGAAACAAGCAATGAGGACAAGTAAACAGAATTAACAAGTGCAAGAAAACCACAGACCATGCACCTATTCTGGAAAAAAAAAAATTTAGAAAATAAAATCACTTTCCTTCATCCTTTGAAATCAGCAATAAAATTCAAACTCCATTACAGTCAAAGCCACAACTAAAATAAAGTACAGAACTTCCAGTATTTGAAAATTATTCTAAAGTCTTGTCTATACCAGCTTTCCAATACTGGTATTAGCAACAGCAATAGAACCTCTAAAAAACCTAACGTTTTACTCTACCATCTAAACCAGTAGATGTGAACGATGCAAAACTCTCAGTATTGAGAATACTCATTTGGGTGAGTGACCCATACTGTACTAATGTAAAAGAAAAAAAAAAATTTCTAGCAAATATACAGCACTAGCATACATTAATATTTTTCTTCAGTGAAAGCAAACCTGTTGATAGGTGTACAGTGCAGAAAAAGATAAAACAACTCTCTCCTTCAAAACATTTTTAAGTCACTGGAGATACACTAAGAAAGAATGGCCATTGGTCTCAGTAAATGTTCAAACCCGACATTAAACAGTATTCTTAAAATAAAAGCTGACTACAAACCAGTTCTGACATACAATTCAAGATACAACCTCAGTGATAAAGTTCACTTACGAGAAAAGCAAAATTACTTTCTATGCAGAATAGCAAGCCCACAGAAACACCAATAACTTTGCATTATTAAAAATTCCCAAATGTACTAAAAAATCTCAGTTCTTATTTCACTTCCATCCCCAAAGTAATTCAGAGCAACATACCAGTATTCCTACTGACTGAAGATATTCCACCATTATTAAACATGGGAACATCAATAAAGTAACAGATAAAAGAAGTAGAGCTGTTTTGTAATATTTAAAGGCAAGCAAGAAATAGATTGTTATCACAGTTTGGTACCAACCCAATAGCAATACTGGAAACAAATTACTTTACTTTATAAAGGACAGAAACATAAAAAGGGTCATTCAGCATGGTTTTATAGAGAACAAGTTGTGGCAGATAGGCATAGATTCATCTTTCAGCCAAGGACTATTGTAATAAAGATAACCGCAAAGGTGTAGGATGTGTATATGGCGCCCATATGACTTTTTGATATAGTAATACATGCCATACGTTATTTTAAAATGGTTACAAAATAATCAAAGTATACAGCAGGATTTCCAAAGTGGCTTGCTGACCTCAAAAATACTTGTCAGTGGGAAATTTTATTAGAAATTTCACACCAACATGTACTAAGCATGATGTTGTTCAAAATATTCACTGCACGTTATTCTTCAGTAATTTCTGATAAACTCTAGGAGACTGAGATTAGCAAGACTGTAAAAAATAATAAAAGAGAACAGACACCTTCACGTTTTGTTTAATTTGAAACAAATTCATTCTACCAAAGCTGTGCTTCTGAAAAAAAGGACAAACCCACAAACCAAGGGATTCTCTCAGAGAATGGACATGGAGAGAAGGAACAACCACCACCTCTGTATTAGCTTCACGCCTGATGCCGTAACACGGACTGCTACCCAAGGTCAAATAGAGACAGCTCACCTTCACTTCTGTACCTAGCATGGTGAAAAAGATAAGGGCAGGGAAAAGAAACTTAAGGGGTTGATACCTCTTTGTAAAGAAAAACAGGGGGGTTACAGAACAGAGCCTCAAAAAATCCCAGGAAAAGGAAAAATACCCTTCCTGAGACTACGGCTACACAATTATTAGCACCAAAGCAAGTGCTTCTGGACAACCCAGCAGTACAAAACAGACCTGGAAGAGGCACAAGCATGCTACTGCATTTCTACCAAATAAGCCAGAGCACATAACAATAAGCTCATGGAAGACAACTGACAATACTGGATGAAAATAAACAAATAAAGCCTGTCAGTTCCAGATTAATCCATCACAAACATTTGTTCAAATCTGAAGCAGGAAAGGGTGCATCATATACCTGCAGCATCTTTGATTCAGCACATTAGATTTTCAACATCTCAGCGCCTGAGAGCTTAGTTCAGTTCATCAAAGTAAACTAGAAGATGCCTGTTACAGCCTGTATCTTCCTAAGGAGAAAGCAGATGATCCAGAAGACTCATTAACCTAGCCAAAATGCACAGCAGGAACCAACAGCTCAGCCTTGACGAAGCTGATGGGAAGAAGTAGAGGCAGGACACCAGAGCCTTTCCAAGCACAATGGTTCTTCACCCCCATGAGTCTTCAAATTAAAACTGGATACATTTCGAGGTAAGTTATGAGATCAATGCAGGAACAACTCAGAAAAACATGAAGATGTGACACAAATCAAGGCAGATGATTTAGTAACCCTCTGAAGCCTCAAACTCCCTGAAAGTACAAGCATTCCTGTTTATTAACTATTTGAATCAAGTTCAGAAACATTAGCACTTTCTCTGTGGTTTTTGTTTGTTTTGTAACCAGCATTGAAGGCGGCCTACAACACAGACAAAAGGTAACGTGCTGTTACCACTGCGCTGACAATGTTTTTGCGTGGGAACTTGATATGCTAGTGGCTGTGCATAACTACCAAATGAAGCAGATGATAACAACCTTTCTACTATTAGGTCATCAGCCGCCCAGCAAGTAGCATTGCTTTTACCACCTTACGGGCCAAAACAGTTAACACTAAAGTGCATTACTAAGCTTCCTTTTTCCTTTTGTAGAAGCTCAATAGAAACTTCTTGAGAATCTGAGGCAAAAGTAAAACTGAAATACAAGACACTCATTTCCTATGTGCCTGCTCTTCCTGAAAATTTTTGGATGGAGTTTAATTGTGCATGAATTTGCTAATCTTAGCAACAATGTTGTCTTTACTCTAGAAAGCAGGTAAGCAAAGCATTTCTAAAGTAAGTTATTTTTGAGTTAGACTTTTAGTTTAGTCCAGCTACAAACTAGATTTACAAATGACCCAGCAGGATACAAAAGCCCCAAGCAGGTTTCTTACACCTACAGAAGACATCACAAAACAGTGTCAGCCTCTTTCACACAAGCAAGCCCTACTTTAAAAGAAACAGTAAATAACAGACTTACAGATACCGCTTTTAAAATACTAATCTCTTTGATTTCTTGGTTTGCTTTTTACCTCTAGCTGCTACTAATTGATTTCCTTCATTCATCCCCGTGCCCTTAAGTGAGTACCTTTTAAAGGTTTGTATTTCAATTCAGTTAGCCTATCCTGCCCTTTCTTCTACTATTAATAGGCATATTCTGTACTGAAACCAGTGTTCCGCTTTGAAATTCTGGTGCAAACTCCAGGAGAGAAAAAAGCTGTTAAAAAGCATTTTTTCAGGGGATTTTCAACAATATAGCACACCCATTCACTTCCCCAAACTATCTATCCAGGCTGACATTTTCCATGAAGACCCACAACAGCAGATCTCATGTATACACATACACAAAAGCCACTGCACACTTCCTTGAGAACAAAATGCTAAAATCATATTTATTACCAGCGTCTAAATCTGGTTTTTTATTGAGAAAACTGTAACAAGTCTACATACGACACAGAATTTTTCTGATCTGCAACTCCCAGAAAGCCTGTTTGTTTTCAGGAGATGACTGTTATCAAAAGCAACAAATTTCTTCAGGATTTGTGAGTAGGGGTGAGGAAATAGGAGCCGAGTAAAGCTTTTCTTCCATTGTGTCTCCCAACTGGTGGGAGGCTCTTCACTTCACTCTGCAGAAATGCAGAGGAGACTGAGAAGCCAGGAGATGCAACTGCCCTCTGCTAGCGCTCAGGGAATAAAAAAAGCCAAGCCGAAAGCCAAGGTGCAGAGGTGCAGGTTTAGCTACAGAGACAAGGGTAGCAGAGGTCTCGCAGTAAAACGCTGCCACTTGCAACCCACAGCAGTGTACACCAGTCCCACGTCCCAACGGCCCTTGCCCGCAAGCACTGCAGCAGTCACTACTGGACGGGGGTAACTCACGGCAAGCCCACAAAAACCAGCATCCAAGTGTTACTTACGCCATTAGCGTTTTGGATCAGACTGTCTCAACTGAACTGATGATCCCTTTGGGGATCCACACAGCACCACAAATCGGGATTTCTAGGATAAATCCCTTCCCTACAAAGCAAACTGCAGGGGAAAAAAAACTGAGAAGCTGTTCTTGTAAAATCTATCTCACAAAGCATTAGAACTGCTACATCAAGCATTCTGGAGCAGGAACATTTTTAAATCAAGGCTTCTCAAATACTCACTGTTTTAACTGAGATGAAGGTAGTGTAACAGAATAAGGCTTATTATACTTTAATTTTCTTACACTGCAGAAGATACCTGACTATAGTAGGCCAATCTACATGAGTTAAATTACTGAATCTAACATCCCAGAGTAAGCATGTATGTACCTGTAGCAATCAGGGACTAAAACTCTCATCCTTATTAAATGCACTCTGTTTGTGTGAGGCCTGTCTGTTCAAAACAGTAACAAAGAAAACCAAAATGCTTCAGTATCAGTTAAAGGTTACATGGCCTTCACTGAAATAGGATGACTTTGTTACATCAAACACTGAAAAGTAGAAAAAAGTTAGAAATCCAAGTTCTACTGGCTTCAAAAGAAACTTCCTGACCAAGACGTACCTACACCCAGCTGTAGTATTTCAGCTTTTGTCACACGCAACAATTCAATCTTTTGAAAAGCAGCCACCCCACCACCACCACCCAGTTTTGAAGGTACTCTCATTTAACTAAAGAAGTTGTGCTGTCCCAGACTGAGTCCATTAAATATGACATCTCCTTGGTAGACCTTTTTCACCAAAAAATTAAGGAAGTTCACTCAGGAAATCCAGTTCTGGTAATGCAGTACTATAACCAAAACTCACTACTTCACATCTCAAATACATAGCACCTCAGATCCTCAGGAGTGTGATTTTTCCCAAGCCAGGGGAAATCCATTCCATTTCCTAAAAAAGACCTTGCAGAAACATACCATGAGATCATACAACTAAAGATTGCTAAATACATATAAATTAATTCTCTGCAAATGGGTCAAGTGATCTTAGTTATTTCTTTAATTAATCTCAAACTTTGCATCTTGTAATGTAATGCTCTTGCACTGCTAGATAACACTCCAAATTTACCTAGCTTTCTCACTTTGCTCCCTCCCTCACAGTTTGTTACCATTAATAGCAGGTGAGATAAAGTTATCACATGTATTTACTTAATTTCAGAGTCTTGCACACAAGCAACAGCATGATTTCATTTGCGTCTCAGGCTACTGGAAGGAGTAGAGTTCACAGATCTGAAGAAGTAGAGTTCACCCATCTTTTTGGACGTACACTTAGTCCAGGCTAGTTTTACCAATTTCAGTATGAAAGCAGCACCTGTTTGTACATGTTTTAGATGAGAGTTCATATGAAGTTAGCAAGCACACGAGCCTGTCAAGTCAACACCTTTTCTCAGTCAGTTTTCCAAGTGCAACTACTTAACATAGGTCTCCTACGCTCAATTAACGCTTATTTTCAACCCTACGACACAAGGGTTAACTACAAAATAGAACTAATAGGATCCTATGCAGCAAGCTATTTAAATAATTCCCAAACTGTACACATCCACGCTGACACCAATAACGCCACGCACAGACACAGAAACAAAGAAGTCAACATCATATTAACACTTACGTGAGCATGGAAGCAAGAGGAAGGAGGGAGATGACCACTTTCTGCCTAGTAAGCCTCAAAGGGAAAATATTCAAAACCATTAAAGACAATGGTGGGAGCTAGAGAAAGTGAAGTCTCTGTGGCACAACAACGGGACAGCGAAAGGCTCGCAGATGAAGAGCCACGTGGTTCGAGGAGTCACCTTCACCTACAGCACACAGGTTTAGTCATTTCACCTGCTATTTTGGCTACCTGTCAGTTTCATTTGCGCTTCACAGCTCATCCTCGACACTTGATAAAAATCAAAGCTGATTTGTTATATTACAGTATCTACAACAGGAAACTGGTATGCAGCGCCTGCCTGCCAGCACAACAACAGGGCGAGGAGCTTGAGCTGGCTGGTGGTGGAGTAAATTGACAAAGGTTTAGAATCACAATAGAGAAAATCAGAAAACTTTCTATTTAATTACATTTACATGCAAATGGCACACATTTCAACGTTCCAATAAAGTTCATCTCCAGTCACTTGTAAACTACAGCACACAACAAAGTATTTTGACTGCAAATGTGTTTACATTATGGACTATGTAAACCACAGCACAAAGTCTCAGTGGCCTGAAAAAAAAGTTATGTTTTGCATTCATTATTTCACCACTTGCTGAATTAGAAGTGGTTTACTCAGTTGTGCACACAGTTTAGCACACCAAAGACAGAATGTCTCCTGAAGACGCTGGTTTTGCAGACAGCCTACAGGTTGCTACAAAAGTCTAACACACCTCTTCTCTCTTTATTCAAGATGTCAAAAACATAGACTGAGATTTTTTAGATTTAAGAAAAATACTTCCCTTTTGTAAATTAAAATCTGATGAAAATATAAGATAATCAGTCCCTAGAGACAGCGCCTGAAGAACTTTAACGCACACACAACAATTTTTCAAGTTGTTTACAAACAATAACACCTACCAGGGGTTCAGAAAGATGCTGTGCCTTTCTAACAGGCGAAGAGAAGATGTCTGACTGACAAGATGTCTTAGCCCCTTTCAACATTAGAAGGCACTCCGCTGCTACCTCATTAAGACACATTCTCTTCTCGTAAAGTATTAACAAAGCACTCGTTTCCCCAACTAGCACTATATTTGTCATCCTTGAATAAATTACTTCTGTATTGTATTTCATGCACTTTTCCGGCCCACATCCTGCTAGACACTGAATGCTTACTACTGGGAACAGATGAGAGGTTTGCCTAGACAAGCTCCATTTCTTTACTAGATATATTGACAATGAAAGACCTGATTATCAATAAAATAGCCATTATGCTTGTAATAAAGTAACACCCTGTGAAAAATCAGATGATCAGAGAATGAGCACATGCAGGTGGGAGGGATCGATCTTTCTCAAGGCATCTCTGTCTGCCCTGGCGAGGATGCACAGGGCAGCCTGTACAAGTATCAGGGTTACCCTTCATCGGTCTTTAACACGTTACCTACTTTGTATGCAGGCCGTGATCATTACAACATCTAAACGATCATTCTAACGACCGAATTAGCAACGCCCCCCCAATCTAAACTCCTAAACTCCCAACTCATAGAGAAGAAAACAATGTCATATTCATTGTATTTTCATATGTACTTTACTGAGAATTGATGCTCAACGGCACCACATAAAATGATGTTAAATTCCAAGTTGTGCTCGCAGTGCTCGTAAACCAGTAGCTGAGCTCTTCCCGGGACAGAGTGGGGTGTGTTACTCGCACTGTTTTAAAGGGGGGTATTTTAAATAACCCCTTGAAATACCACAGCTAACAAAACAGTACAAATAAATCAGACGCTCCTTCATGACCAAGCCGCTACCCTGCAACTCGCTGTTTCTGCACAGTGGCTGAAGAGGTGGCGGCTGAAGAGATAATCCGTAATCTCCGCAGATTACTTATACTCGCAGAAAATCTCTACTTTGAGAAACTTCAGGGAACACCCAGCATCGCCCTTCCTCCGCACGGCCCGTACTGCTCCGTACCTCAGAACCCCGCCGAGCCGCCCCTTCCCGAGCCCTCGCCGCTCGGACAGCCGGGCACCAAGGGCAGGGGCGGCGGGGCCGCCTCCCCGCGGAGACCCGGGCCGGCCACGCCGGTCTGGGGCGGCGGGGGAGCCACCTGGGTTCCTCGCCGCTTTCCCTCCCGCTCCCGCAAGGACCCTGGTCCCCGCTGAGGGCCCGGGGACGGCGCGAAGGGCGC
>NW_010972665.1:11586830-11587043 GCF_000737465.1 Haliaeetus leucocephalus
GGGCCCGGCGCGGCGCCGCCCGCACTCACGATGGTGACGCTGGCCTTGCGCAGGTCGCGGTTCTCCTCCTGCAGCGCCTTGCACTTGAGCTTGTAGGTCTCCAGCTCGATCTTCAGCACCTTGTTCTCCTGCTGCAGCGAGGCCAGGCGGTTCGTCAGCTCTTCCAGCCGGAACGGCGAGATCACGATCCCGCCCGCCTTGCCCCCCGAGCCA